>NC_064641.1:967987949-968288466 GCF_023864345.2 Schistocerca serialis cubense
TGGACATTCACATTGACGATGAACACTGAGATTACATCGGAATTAAATACAAAAGGCACAATGCCGCCTTAAATGCAAGAAGAGTGAGACTTCTAAGAGTCTGTGCTTTGATTCTTTCCAATGAGACCAGTATTAGTTTCTGAATCACCACTGCATGTTCAATGTATTCTTATACATACACATTGACGATGAAACACTGAAATTACATCGGAATTAAGTACAAAAGGCACAATGCCTCATAAATGCAAGAAGAGTGAGACTTCCTAGAGTCTGTGCCTTGATTCTTTCCTATGAGACCAGTATTAGTTTCCGATATACCACTGCAGGTTCAATGTATTCCATTTACATATACATTGACGACGAAACACTGAATTTACATCGGAATTAAATACAAAAGGCACAATGCCACCTTAAGTGCAAAAGGAGTGAGACTTCTTAGAGTCTGAGCTTTGATCCCTTCCTATGAGACCAGTATTAGTTTCCGATACACCACTGCAGGTTCAATGCTTTCCTTTTACATACATATTGACGATGAAACACTGAAATTACATTGGAATTAAATACAAAAGGCATAATGCCGCCTTAAGTGCAAGAAGAGTGAGACTTCTTAGAGTCAGTGCTTTGATCCTTTCCTGTGAGACCAGACTTAGTTTCCAATACACCACTGCAGGTTCAATGTATTCCTTGGACCTTCACATTGACGATGAAACACAGAAATCACATCAGAATTAAATACAGTAGGCACAACGCCGCCTTAAGTACAAGAATTGAGACTCTTCTTACAGTCGGTGCTTTGATCCTCTCCTGTGAGACCAGTATTAGCTTCCGATACACCACTGCACGTTCAATGTATTCCTTGGACCTTCACATTGACGATGAAACACTGATATTACTTCGGAATTAAATACAAAAGGTACAATGCCGCCTTAAGTACAAGAATAGAGACTCTTCTTACAGTCTGAGCTTTGATCCTTTCCTGTGAGACCGGTGTTAGTTTCCGATACACCACTGCACGTTGAATGTATTCCTTGGACATTCCCAATGACGATGAAACACTGAAATTACTTCAGAATTAAATACTAAAGGCACAATGCCGCCTTAAGTGCAAGAAGAGTGTGACTACTTAGAGTCTGTGCTTTGATCCTTTCCTATGAGACCAGTATTAATCTCCGATACACCACTGCAGGTTCAATGTATTCCTTTTACATACACATTGACGATGAAACTCTCAAATTACATCGGAATTAAGTACAAAAGGCACAATGCCGGCTTACGTGCAAGAAGGGTGAGACATCTTAGAGTCTGTGATTTGATCCTTTCCTGAGAGACCAGTATTAGTTTCCGATACACCACTGCAGGTTCAATGTATTCGTTTTACGTACACATTGCCAATGAAACACTGAAATTACATCGGAATTAAATACAAAAGGCACAATGCCGCCTTAAATGCAAGAAGAGTGAGACTTCTTAGAGTCTGTACTTTGATCCTTTCCTATGCGACCAGTATTAGTTTCCGATACACCACTTCAGGTTCAATATATTTCTTTTACATACACATTGACGATGAAACCCTGAAATTACATCGAAATTAACTACAAAAGGTACAATGCCGCCTTAAGTGTAAGAAGATTGAGACTTCATTGAGTCTGTGCTTTGATCCTTTCCTGAGAGACCAGTTTTAGTTTTGGATACACCACTGCAAGTTCAATGTATTGCTTGGACCTCCACATTGAAGATGAAACACAGAAAACACATCGGGATTAAATACAAAACGCACAACGCCGCCTTAAGTACAAGAATAGATACTCTTCTTACAGTCGGTGCTCTGATCCTTTCGTGTGAGTCCAGTATTAAGTTCCGATACACCACTGCAGGTTCAATGTATTCGTTTTACATACACATTGACGATGAAACACTGAAATTACATCGGAATTAAATACAAAAGGCACAATGCCGCCTTAAATGCAAGAAGAGTGAGACTTCTTAGAGTCTGTGCTTTGATCCTTTCCTATGAGACCAGTATTAGTTTCCGATAGACCACTGCAGGTTCAATGTATTCCTGTTACATACACATTGACGATGAAACACTGAAATTACATTGGAATTAAATACAAAAGGCACAATGCCGCCTTAAATGCAAGAAGAGTGAGACTTCTTACAGTCTGTGTTTTGATCCTTTCCTATGAGACCAGTATTAGTTTCCGATACACCACTGCAGGTTCAATGTATTCCTTTTACATACACATTGACGATGAAACACTGAAATTACATCAGAATTAAATACAAAAGGCACAATTCCGCCTTCAATGCAAGAAGAGTGAGACTTCTTAGAGTCTCTGCTTTGATCCTTTCCTATAAGACCAGTATTAGTTTACGATATACCACTGCAGGTTCAATGTTTTCCTCTTACTTACACATTGACGATGAAACACTGAAAATACATCGCAATTAAATACAAAAGGCTCAATGCCGCCTGAAGTGCAAGAAGAGTGAGACTACTTAGAGTCTGTGCTTCGATCCTTTCCTATGAGACCAGTATTAGTTTCCGATACACCACTGCAGGGTCAATGTATTCCTTGGACCTTCACATTGACGATGAAACACAGAAATCGCATCGCAATTAAATACAAAAGGCACAATGCTGCCTTAAGTACTAGAATAGAGACTCTTCTAACAGTCGGTGTTTTGTTCCTTTCCTGTGAGACCAGTATAAGTTTCTGATACACCACTGCAGGTTCAATGTATTCCTTGGACATTCACATTGACGATGAAACACTGAAATTACATCGGATATAAATACAAAAGGCACAATGCCGCCTTAAGGGAAAGATGAGTGAGACTTCTTAGAGTCTGTGCTTTGATACTTTCCTATGAGACCAGTATTAGTTTCCGATACACCACTGCAGGTTCAATGTATTCCGTTTACATACACATTGACGATGAAACACTGAAATTACTTTGGAATTAAATACAAAGGCACAATGCCGCCTTAAGTGCAAGAAGAGTGAGACTTCTTAGCGTCTTTGATTTGTTCCTTTCCTGTGAGACCAGTATTTGTTTCCGATACACCACTGCACGTTCAATGTATTCCTTGGACCTTCACATTGACGATGAAACACAGAAATCGCATCGCAATTAAATACAAAAGGCACAATGCTGCCTTAAGTACTAGAATAGAGACTCTTCTTACAGTCGGTGTTTTGATCCTTTCCTATGAGACCAGTTTTAGTTTCCAATACAACACAGCAGGTTCAATGTATTCCTTTTACATACACATTGACGATGAAAGACTGAAATTACATCGGAATTAAATACAAAAGGCACAATGCCGCTTTAAGTACAAGAAGAGAGACTCTTCTTACAGTCTGAGCTTTGATCCTTTCCTGTGAAACCAGTATTAGTTTCCGATACACCACTGCACGTTCAATGTACTCCTTGGACATCCCAATGACGATGAAACATTGAAAATACTTCGGAATTAAATACAAAAGGCACAATGCCGCCTTAAGTGCAAGAAGAGTAAGACTTCTTAGAGTTTGTGCTTTGATCCTTTCCTATGAGACCAGTATTAGTTTCCGATACACCACTGCAGGTTCAATGTATTCCTTTTACACACACATTGACGATGAAATACAGAAATTACATCGGAATTAAATACAAAAGGCACAATGCCGCCTTAAGTGCAAGGAGATTGAGACTTCATAGTGTCTGTGCTTTGATCCTTTCCTATTAGACCAGTATTAGTTTCCGATACACCATTGCAGGTTCAATGTATTCCTAGGACCTTCACATTGACAATGAAACACCGAAATCGCATCGGAATTAAATACAAAAGCCACAATGCCGCCTTAAGTATAAGAATAGAGACTCTTCTTACAGTTTGTGCTTTGATCCTTTCCTATGTGACCAGTATTAGTTTCCGATACACCACAGCATATTCAATGTATTCCTTGGACATTCACATTGATGATGAAACACTGATATTACATCGGAATTAAATACAAAAGGCACAATGCCGCCTTAAGTGCAAGAAGAGTGAGACTTCTTAGAGTCTGTGCTTTGATTCCTTCCTATGAGACCAGTATTAGTTTCCGATAACCCATTGCAGGTTCAATGTATTCCGTCTACATACACATTGACGATGAAACACTGAAATTACATCGGAATTAAATACAAATGGCACAATGCCGCCTTAAGTGCAAGAAGAGTGAGATTTCTTAGTGTCTGTGTTGTGATCCTTTCCTATGAGACCAGTATTAGTTTCCGATATACCACTGCAGTTTCAATGTATTCCTTTTGCATACACATTGACGATGAAACACTGAAATTACATCGGAATTAAATACAAAAGGCACAATACCGCCTTAAATGCAAGAAGAGTCAGACTTATTACAGTCTGTGCTTTGATCCTTTCCTATGAGACCAGTATTAGTTTCCGATACACCACTGCAGGTTGAATGTATTCCGTTTACGTACACATTGACGATGAAACACTGAAATTACATCGGAATTAAATACAAAGGCACAATGCCGCCATAGGTGCAAGAAGAGTGAGACTTCTAGGAGTCTGTGCATTGATCCTTTCCTGTGAGAACAGTATTAGTTTCCGATACAGCACTGCACGTTCAATGTATTCCTTAGACCTTCACATTGACGATGAAACACTGATATTACTTCGGAATTAAATACAAAAGGCACAATGCCGCCTTAAGTGCAAGAAGAGTGAGACTTCTTAGAGTCTGTGCTTTGATCCTTTCCTGTGAGACCACTATTAGTTTCCGATACACCACAGCAGGTTCAATGTATTCTTTGGACCTTCACATAGACGTTGAAACACAGAAATCGCATCGGAATTAAATACAAAAGCCACAATGCCGCCTAAAGTATAAGAATAGAGACTCTTCTTACAGTCGGTGCTTTGATCCTTTCCCGTAAGACCAGTATTAGTTTCGAATACACCACTGCAGGTTCAATGAATTCCTTGGACATTCACATTGACGATGAAACACAGAAATCGCATCGGAATTAAATACAAAAGGCACAATGCCGCCTTAAGTACAAGAATAGAGACTTCTCTTACAGTCGGTGCTTTGATCCTTTCCTGTGAGACCAGTATTAGTTTCCGATACTCCAGTGCAGGTTCAATGTAGTCCTTGGACATTCACAGTTACGTTGAAACACTGAAATTACATCGGAATTAAATACAAAATGCACAATGCCGCCTTACGTGCACGAAGAGTGAGACTTCTTAGAGTCTGTGCTTTGATGCGTTCCTATGAGACCAGTATTACTTTCCGATACACCACTGCAGGTTCAATGTATTCCTTGGACATACACATTGACGATGAAACACTGAAATTCCATTGGAATTAAATACAAATGGCACTTTGCCGCCTTAAGTGCAAGAAGAGTGAGACTTCTTAGAGTCTGTGCTTTGATCCTTTAGTGTGAGACCAGTATTAGTTTCCGATACACCACTGCATGTTCAATGTATTCCTTGGACATACACATTGACGAGGAAACACTGAAATTACATCGGAATTAAATACAAAAGACACAATGTCGCCTTAAGTTCAAGAAGAGTGAGACTTCTTAGAGTCTGTGGTTAGATCCTTTCCTGTGCGACCAGTATTAGTTTCCGATACACCACTGCAGGTTCAATCTATTCCTTGGACCTACACATAGACGATGAAATACCGAAATCGCATCGGAATTAAATACAAAATGCACAATGCCGCCTTAAGTACAAGAATAGAGAATCTTCTTACAGTCTGTGCTTTGATCTTTTCCTGTGAGACCAGTATTAGTTTCCGCTACACCACTGCAGGTTCAATGTATTCCTTTTACATACACATTGACGATGAAATACTGAAATTGCATCGGAATTAAATACAAAAGGCTCAATGCCGCCGTAAGTGCATGCAGAGCGAGAACTTTTAGAGTCTGTGCTTCGATCCTCTCCTGTGAGACCAGTATTAGTTTCCGATACACCACTGCAGGTTCAATGTTTTCCTTGGACTTACACATTGACGATGAAACACCGAAATCGCATCGGAATTAAATACAAAAGGCATAACGCCGCCTTAATTACAAGAATAGAGACTATTCTTACAGTCGGTGCTTTGATCTTTTCCTGTGAGACCTGTATTAGTTTCCGATACACCACTGCTGGTTCAATGTATTCCTTGGACCTTCACATTGACGATGAAACACCGAAATCGCATCGGACGTAAATACAAAAGGCACATTGCCGCCTTAAGTACAAGAATAGAGACTCTTCTTACAGTCGGTGTTTGATCCTTTCCTGTGAGACCAGTATTAGTTTCCGATACACCACTGCAGGTTCAATGTATTCGATTTACGTACACATTGCCAATGAAACACTGAAATTACATCGGAATTAAATACAAATGGCACAATGCCGCCTTAAATGCAAGAAGAGTGAGACTTCTTAGAGTCTGTACTTTGATCCTTTCCTATGCGACCAGTATTAGTTTCCGATACACCACTGCAGGTTCAATATATTTCTTTTACATACACATTGACGATGAAACACTGAAATTACATCGGAATTAAATACAATATGCACAATGCCGCCTTAAGTGCAAGAAGAGTGGGACTTCTTAGAGTCTGTGCTTTGATCCTTTCTAATGAGACCAGTATTAGTTTTCGACACACCACTGCAGGTTCAATGTATTCCTTTTACATACACTTTGACGATGAAAAACTGAAATTACATCGAAATTAACTACAAAAGGCACAATGCCGCCTTAAGTGTAAGAAGATTGAGTCTTCATTGAGTCTGTGCTTTGATCCTTTCCTGTGAGACCAGTTTTAGTTTTCGATACACCACTGCAAGTTCAATGTATTGCTTGGACCTCCACATTGAAGATGAAACACAGAAAACACATCGGGATTAAATACAAAACGCACAACGCCGCCTTAAGTACAAGAATAGATACTCTTCTTACAGTCGGTGCTCTGATCCTTTCGTGTGAGACCAGTATTAGGTTCCGATACACCACTGCAGGTTCAATGTATTCGTTTTACATACACATTGACGATGAAGCACTGAAATTACATCGGAATTAAATACAAAAGGCACAATGCCGCCTTAAATGCAAGAAGAGTGAGACTTCTTAGAGTCTGTGCTTTGATTCTTTCCTATGAGACCAGTATTAGTTTCCGATAGACCACTGCAGGTTCAATGTATTCCTTTTACATACACATTGACGATGAAACACTGAAATTACATTGGAATTAAATACAAAAGGCACAATGCCGCCTTAAATGCAAGAAGAGTGAGACTTCTTACAGTCTGTGTTTTGATCCTTTCCTATGAGACCAGTATTAGTTTCCGATACACCACTGCAGGTTCAATGTATTCCTTTTACATACACATTGACGATGAAACACTGAAATTACATCAGAATTAAATACAAAAGGCACAATTCCGCCTTCAATGCAAGAAGAGTGAGACTTCTTAGAGTCTCTGCTTTGATCCTTTCCTATAAGACCAGTATTAGTTTACGATACACCACTGCAGGATCAATGTTTTCCTCTTACTTACACATTGACGATGAAACACTGAAAATACATCGCAATTAAATACAAAAGGCTCAATGCCGCCTTAAGTGCAAGAAGAGTGAGACTACTTAGAGTCTGTGCTTCGATCCGTTCCTATGAGACCAGTATTAGTTTCCGATACACCACTGCAGGGTTAATGTATTCCTTGGACCTTCACATTGACGATGAAACACGGAAAGCGCATCGCAATTAAATACAAAAGGCACAATGCTGCCTTAAGTACTAGAATAGAGACTCTCCTTACAGTCGGTGTTTTGATCCTTTCCTGTGAGACCAGTATAAGTTTCCGATACACCACTGCAGGTTCAATGTATTCCTTGGACATTCACATTGACGATGAAACACTGAAATTACATCGGATATAAATACAAAAGGCACAATGCCGCCTTAAGGGAAAGATGAGTGAGACTTCTTAGAGTCTGTGCTTTGATACTTTCCTATGAGACCAGTATTAGTTTCTTATACACCACTGCAGGTTCAATGTATTCCGTTTACATACACATTGACGATGAAACACTGAAATTACTTTGGAATTAAATACAAAGGCACAATGCCGCCTTAAGTGCAAGAAGAGTGAGACTTCTTAGCGTCTTTGATTTGATCCTTTCCTGTGAGACCAGTATTTGTTTCCGATACGCCACTGCACGTTCAATGTATTCCTTGGACCTTCACATTGACGATTACACACTGATATTACTTCGGAATTAAATACAAAAGGCACAATGCCGCCTTAAGTGCAAGAAGAGTGAGACTTCTTAGAGTCTGTGCTATGATCCTTTCCTATGAGACCAGTATTAGTTTCCGATACAACACAGCAGGTTCAATGTATTCCTTTTACATACACATTGACGATGAAAGACTGAAATTACATCGGAATTAAATACAAAAGGCACAATGCCGCTTTAAGTACAAGAATAGAGACTCTTCTTACAGTCTGGGCTTTGATCCTTTCCTGTGAGACCAGTATTAGTTTCCGATACACCACTGCACGTTCAATGTATTCCTTGGACATTCCCAATGACGATGAAACACTGAAATTACTTCGGAATTAAATACAAAAGGCACAATGCCGCCATAAGTGTAGAAGAGTGAGACTACTTAGAGTCTGTGCTTTGATCCTATCCTATGAGATCAGAATTAGTTTCCGATACACCACAGCAGGTTCAATGTATTCCTTTTACATACACATTGTAGATGAGACACAGAAATTACATCAGAATTAAATACAAAAGTCACAATGCCGCCTTAAGTACAAGAATAGAGACTCCTCTTACAGTCTGAGCTTCGATCCTTTCCTGTGAGACCAGTATTAGTTTCCGATACACCACTGCACGTTCAATGTACTCCTTGGACATTCCCAATGACGATGAAACACTGAAAATACTTCGGAATTAAATACAAAAGGCACAATGCCGCCTTAAGTGCAAGGAGATTGAGACTTCATAGTGTCCGTGCTTTGATCCTTTCCTATTAGACCAGTATTAGTTTCCGATACACCATTGCAGGTTCAATGTATTCCTAGGACCTTCACATTGACGATGAAACACAGAAATCGCATCGGAATTAAATACAAAAGCCACAATGCCGCCTTAAGTATAAGAATAGAGACTCTTCTTACAGTCTGTGCTTTGATCCTTTCCTATGTGACCAGTATTAGTTTCCGATACACCACAGCATATTCAATGTATTCCTTGGACAGTCACATTGACGATGAAACACTGATATTACTTCGGAATTAAATACAAAAGGCACAATGCCGCCTTAAGTGCAAGAAGAGTGAGACCTCTTAGAGTCTGTGCTTTGATTCCTTCCTATGAGACCAGTATTAGTTTCTGATAACCCATTGCAGGTTCAATGTATTCCGTCTACATACACATTGACGATGAAACACTGAAATTACATCGGAATTAAATACAAATGGCACAATACCGCCTTAAGTGCAAGAAGAGTGAGATTTCTTAGTGTCTGTGTTGTGATCCTTTCCTATGAGACCAGTATTAGTTTCCGATATACCACTGCAGGTTCAATGTATTCCTTTTGCATACACATTGACGATGAAACACTGAAATTACATCGGAATTAAATACAAAAGGCACAATACCGCCTTAAATGCAAGGTGAGTCAGACTTATTACAGTCTGTGCTTTGATCCTTTCCTATGAGACCAGTATTAGTTTCCGATACACAACTGCAGGTTCAATGTATTCCTTTAAAATACACATTGACGATGAAACAATGAAATTGCATCGGAAGTAATTACAAAAGGCACAATGCCGCCTTAAATCCTAGAAGAGTGAGACTTCTTAGAGTCTGTGCTTTGATCCATTCCTATGAGACCAGTATTAGTTTCCGATACAGCACTGCAGGGTCAATGTATTCCTTGGACCTTCACATTGGCAATGAAACACAGAAATCGCATCAGAATTAAATACAAAAGGCACAATGCCGCCTTAAGTACAAGAATAGAGACTCTTCCTACAGTCGGTGTTTTGATCCTTTCCTGTGAGATCCGTATTAGTTTCCGATACACCACTGCAGGTTCATTGTATTCCCTGGACATTCACATTGACGATGAAACACTGCAATTACATCGGAATTAAATACAAAAGGCACAATGCCACCTTAAGTGCAAGAAGAGTGAGACTTCTTAGAGTCTTTGCTTTGATCCTTTCCTATGAGACCAGTATTAGTTTCCGATACACCACTGCAGGTTGAATGTATTCCGTTTACGTACACATTGACGATGAAACACTGAAATTACATCGGAATTAAATACAAAGGCACAATGCCGCCATAGGTGCAAGAAGAGTGAGACTTCTTAGAGTCTGTGCATTGATCCTTTCCTGTGAGAACAGTATTAGTTTCCGATACAGCACTGCACGTTCAATGTATTCCTTAGACCTTCACATTGACGATGAAACACTGATATTACTTCGGAATTAAATACAAAAGGCACAATGCCGCCTTAAGTGCAAGAAGAGTGAGACTTCTTAGAGTCTGTGCTTTGATCCTTTCCTGTGAGACCAGTATTAGTTTCCGATACACCACAGCAGGTTCAATGTATTCTTTGGACCTTCACATAGACGTTGAAACACAGAAATCGCATCGGAATTAAATACAAAAGCCACAATGCCGCCTAAAGTATAAGAATAGAGACTCTTCTTACAGTCGGTGCTTTGATCCTTTCCCGTGAGACCAGTATTAGTTTCGAATACACCACTGCAGGTTCAATGAATTCCTTGGACATTCACATTGACGATGAAACACAGAAATCGCATCGGAATTAAATACAAAAGGCACAATGCCGCCTTAAGTACAAGAATAGAGACTTCTCTTACAGTCGGTGCTTTGATCCTTTCCTGTGAGACCAGTATTAGTTTCCGATACACCAGTGCAGGTTCAATGTAGTCCTTGGACATTCACAGTTACGTTGAAACACTGAAATTACATCGGAATTAAATACAAAATGCACAATGCCGCCTTACGTGCACGAAGAGTGAGACTTCTTAGAGTCTGTGCTTTGATGCGTTCCTATGAGACCAGTATTAGTTTCCGATACACCACTGTAGGTTCAATGTATTCCTTGGACATTCACATTGACGATGAAACACTGAAATTCCATTGGAATTAAATACAAATGGCACATTGCCGCCTTAAGTGCAAGAAGAGTGAGACTTCTTAGAGTCTGTGCTTTGATCCTTTAGTGTGAGACCAGTATTAGTTTCCGATACACCAATGCATGTTAAATGTATTCCTTGGACATACACATTGACGAGGAAACACTGAAATTACATCGGAATTAAATACAAAAGACACAATGTCGCCTTAAGTTCAAGAAGAGTGAGACTTCTTAGAGTCTGTGGTTAGATCCTTTCCTGTGCGACCAGTATTAGTTTCCGATACACCACTGCAGGTTCAATCTATTCCTTGGACCTACACATAGACAATGAAATACCGAAATCGCATCGGAATTAAATATAAAATGCACAATGCCGCCTTAAGTACAAGAATAGAGAATCTTCTTACAGTCTGTGCTTTGATCTTTTCCTGTGAGACCAGTATTGGTTTCCGCTACACCACTGCAGGTTCAATGTATTCCTTGGACATACACATTGACGATGAAACACTGAAATTGCATCGGAATTAAATACAAAAGGCTCAATGCCGCCGTAAGTGCATGCAGAGCGAGAACTTTTAGAGTCTGTGCTTTGATCCTCTCCTGTGAGACCTGTATTAGTTTCCATTACACCACTGCAGGTTCAATGTATTCCTTGGACTTACACATTGACGATGAAACACCGAAATCGCATCGGAATTAAATACAAAAGGCATAACGCCGCCTTAATTACAAGAATAGAGACTATTCTTACAGTCGGTGCTTTGATCTTTTCCTGTGAGACCTGTATTAGTTTCCGGTACACCACTGCTGGTTCAATGTATTCCTTGGACCTTCACATTGACGATGAAACACCGAAATCGCATCGGACGTAAATACAAAAGGCACATTGCCGCCTTAAGTACAAGAATAGAGACTCTTCTTACAGTCGGTGTTTGATCCTTTCCTGTGAGACCAGTATTAGTTTCCGATACACCACTGCAGGTTCAATGTATTCGTTTTACGTACACATTGCCAATGAAACACTGAAATTACATCGGAATTAAATACAAAAGGCACAATGCCGCCTTAAATGCAAGAAGAGTGAGACTTCTTAGAGTCTGTACTTTGATCCTTTCCTATGCGACCAGTATTAGTTTCCGATACACCACTGCAGGTTCAATATATTTCTTTTACATACACATTGACGATGAAACACTGAAATTACATCGGAATTAAATACAATATGCACAATGCCGCCTTAAGTGCAAGAAGAGTGGGACTTCTTAGAGTCTGTGCCTTGATCCTTTCTAATGAGACCAGTATTAGTTTTCGACACACCAATGCAGGTTCAATGTATTCCTTTTACATACACTTTGACGATGAAAAACTGAAATTACATCGAAATTAACTACAAAAGGCACAATGCCGCCTTAAGTGTAAGAAGATTGAGTCTTCATTGAGTCTGTGCTTTGATCCTTTCCTGTGAGACCAGTTTTAGTTTTCGATACACCACTGCAAGTTCAATGTATTGCTTGGACCTCCACATTGAAGATGAAACACAGAAAACACATCGGGATTAAATACAAAACGCACAACGCCGCCTTAAGTACAAGAATAGATACTCTTCTTACAGTCGGTGCTCTGATCCTTTCGTGTGAGACCAGTATTAGGTTCCGATACACCACTGCAGGTTCAATGTATTCGTTTTACATACACATTGACGATGAAGCACTGAAATTACATCGGAATTAAATACAAAAGGCACAATGCCGCCTTAAATGCAAGAAGAGTGAGACTTCTTAGAGTCTGTGCTTTGATTCTTTCCTATGAGACCAGTATTAGTTTCCGATAGACCACTGCAGGTTCAATGTATTCCTTTTACATACACATTGACGATGAAACACTGAAATTACATTGGAATTAAATACAAAAGGCACAATGCCGCCTTAAATGCAAGAAGAGTGAGACTTCTTACAGTCTGTGTTTTGATCCTTTCCTATGAGACCAGTATTAGTTTCCGATACACCACTGCAGGTTCAATGTATTCCTTTTACATACACATTGACGATGAAACACTGAAATTACATCAGAATTAAATACAAAAGGCACAATTCCGCCTTCAATGCAAGAAGAGTGAGACTTCTTAGAGTCTCTGCTTTGATCCTTTCCTATAAGACCAGTATTAGTTTACGATACACCACTGCAGGATCAATGTTTTCCTCTTACTTACACATTGACGATGAAACACTGAAAATACATCGCAATTAAATACAAAAGACTCAATGCCGCCTTAAGTGCAAGAAGAGTGAGACTACTTAGAGTCTGTGCTTCGATCCGTTCCTATGAGACCAGTATTAGTTTCCGATACACCACTGCAGGGTCAATGTATTCCTTGGACCTTCACATTGACGATGAAACACGGAAATCGCATCGCAATTAAATACAAAAGGCACAATGCTGCCTTAAATACTAGAATAGAGACTCTCCTTACAGTCGGTGTTTTGATCCTTTCCTGTGAGACCAGTATAAGTTTCCGATACACCACTGCAGGTTCAATGTATTCCTTGGACATTCACATTGACGATGAAACACTGAAATTACATCGGATATAAATACAAAAGGCACAATGCCGCCTTAAGGGAAAGATGAGTGAGACTTCTTAGAGTCTGTGCTTTGATACTTTCCTATGAGACCAGTATTAGTTTCCGATACACCACTGCAGGTTCAATGTATTCCGTTTACAAACACATTGACGATGAAACACTGAAATTACTTTGGAATTAAATACAAAGGCACATGTGCCGCCTTAAGTGCAAGAAGAGTGAGACTTCTTAGCGTCTTTGATTTGATCCTTTCCTGTGAGACCAGTATTTGTTTCCGATACGCCACTGCACGTTCAATGTATTCCTTGGACCTTCACATTGACGATTACACACTGATATTACTTCGGAATTAAATACAAAAGGCACAATGCCGCCTTAAGTGCAAGAAGAGTGAGACTTCTTAGAGTCTGTGCTATGATCCTTTCCTATGAGACCAGTATTAGATTCCGATACAACACAGCAGGTTCAATGTATTCCTTTTACATACACATTGACGATGAAAGACTGAAATTACATCGGAATTAAATACAAAAGGCACAATGCCGCTTTAAGTACAAGAATAGAGACTCTTCTTACAGTCTGAGCTTTGATCCTTTCCTGTGAGACCAGTATTAGTTTCCGATACACCACTGCACGTTCAATGTATTCCTTGGACATACACATTGACGATGAAACACTGAAATTGCATCGGAATTAAATACAAAAGGCTCAATGCCGCCGTAAGTGCATGCAGAGCGAGAACTTTTAGAGTCTGTGCTTTGATCCTCTCCTGTGAGACCTGTATTAGTTTCCATTACACCACTGCAGGTTCAATGTATTCCTTGGACTTACACATTGACGATGAAACACCGAAATCGCATCGGAATTAAATACAAAAGGCATAACGCCGCCTTAATTACAAGAATAGAGACTATTCTTACAGTCGGTGCTTTGATCTTTTCCTGTGAGACCTGTATTAGTTTCCGATACACCACTGCTGGTTCAATGTATTCCTTGGACCTTCACATTGACGATGAAACACCGAAATCGCATCGGACGTAAATACAAAAGGCACATTGCCGCCTTAAGTACAAGAATAGAGACTCTTCTTACAGTCGGTGTTTGATCCTTTCCTGTGAGACCAGTATTAGTTTCCGATACACCACTGCAGGTTCAATGTATTCGTTTTACGTACACATTGCCAATGAAACACTGAAATTACATCGGAATTAAATACAAAAGGCACAATGCCGCCTTAAATGCAAGAAGAGTGAGACTTCTTAGAGTCTGTACTTTGATCCTTTCCTATGCGACCAGTATTAGTTTCCGATACACCACTGCAGGTTCAATATATTTCTTTTACATACACATTGACGATGAAACACTGAAATTACATCGGAATTAAATACAATATGCACAATGCCGCCTTAAGTGCAAGAAGAGTGGGACTTCTTAGAGTCTGTGCCTTGATCCTTTCTAATGAGACCAGTATTAGTTTTCGACACACCACTGCAGGTTCAATGTATTCCTTTTACATACACTTTGACGATGAAAAACTGAAATTACATCGAAATTAACTACAAAAGGCACAATGCCGCCTTAAGTGTAAGAAGATTGAGTCTTCATTGAGTCTGTGCTTTGATCCTTTCCTGTGAGACCAGTTTTAGTTTTCGATACACCACTGCAAGTTCAATGTATTGCTTGGACCTCCACATTGAAGATGAAACACAGAAAACACATCGGGATTAAATACAAAACGCACAACGCCGCCTTAAGTACAAGAATAGATACTCTTCTTACAGTCGGTGCTCTGATCTTTTCGTGTGAGACCAGTATTAGGTTCCGATACACCACTGCAGGTTCAATGTATTCGTTTTACATACACATTGACGATGAAGCACTGAAATTACATCGGAATTAAATACAAAAGGCACAATGCCGCCTTAAATGCAAGAAGAGTGAGACTTCTTAGAGTCTGTGCTTTGATTCTTTCCTATGAGACCAGTATTAGTTTCCGATAGACCACTGCAGGTTCAATGTATTCCTTTTACATACACATTGACGATGAAACACTGAAATTACATTGGAATTAAATACAAAAGGCACAATGCCGCCTTAAATGCAAGAAAAGTGAGACTTCTTACAGTCTGTGTTTTGATCCTTTCCTATGAGACCAGTATTAGTTTCCGATACACCACTGCAGGTTCAATGTATTCCTTTTACATACACATTGACGATGAAACACTGAAATTACATCAGAATTAAATACAAAAGGCACAATTCCGCCTTCAATGCAAGAAGAGTGAGACTTCTTAGAGTCTCTGCTTTGATCCTTTCCTATAAGACCAGTATTAGTTTACGATACACCACTGCAGGATCAATGTTTTCCTCTTACTTACACATTGACGATGAAACACTGAAAATACATCGCAATTAAATACAAAAGGCTCAATGCCGCCTTAAGTGCAAGAAGAGTGAGACTACTTAGAGTCTGTGCTTCGATCCGTTCCTATGAGACCAGTATTAGTTTCCGATACACCACTGCAGGGTCAATGTATTCCTTGGACCTTCACATTGACGATGAAACACGGAAATCGCATCGCAATTAAATACAAAAGGCACAATGCTGCCTTAAATACTAGAATAGAGACACTCCTTACAGTCGGTGTTTTGATCCTTTCCTGTGAGACCAGTATAAGTTTCCGATACACCACTGCAGGTTTAATGTATTCCTTGGACATTCACATTGACGATGAAACACTGAAATTACATCGGATATAAATACAAAAGGCACAATGCCGCCTTAAGGGAAAGATGAGTGAGACTTCTTAGAGTCTGTGCTTTGATACTTTCCTATGAGACCAGTATTAGTTTCCGATACACCACTGCAGGTTCAATGTATTCCGTTTACATACACATTGACGATGAAACACTGAAATTACTTTGGAATTAAATACAAAGGCACAATGCCGCCTTAAGTGCAAGAAGAGTGAGACTTCTTAGCGTCTTTGATTTGATCCTTTCCTGTGAGACCAGTATTTGTTTCCGATACGCCACTGCACGTTCAATGTATTCCTTGGACCTTCACATTGACGATTACACACTGATATTACTTCGGAATTAAATACAAAAGGCACAATGCCGCCTTAAGTGCAAGAAGAGTGAGACTTCTTAGAGTCTGTGCTATGATCCTTTCCTATGAGACCAGTATTAGTTTCCGATATAACACAGCAGGTTCAATGTATTCCTTTTACATACACATTGACGATGAAAGACTGAAATTACATCGGAATTAAATACAAAAGGCACAATGCCGCTTTAAGTACAAGAATAGAGACTCTTCTTACAGTCTGAGCTTTGATCCTTTCCTGTGAGACCAGTATTAGTTTCCGATACACCACTGCACGTTCAATGTATTCCTTGGACATTCCCAATGACGATGAAACACTGAAATTACTTCGGAATTAAATACAAAAGGCACAATGCCGCCATAAATGTAGAAGAGTGAGACTACTTAGAGTCTGTGCTTTGATCCTTTCCTATGAGATCAGAATTAGTTTCCGATACACCACAGCAGGTTCAATGTATTCCTTTTACATACACATTGACGATGAGACACAGAAATTACATCAGAATTAAATACAAAAGTCACAATGCCGCCTTAAGTACAAGAATAGAGACTCCTCTTACAGTCTGAGCTTCGATCCTTTCCTGTGAGACCAGTATTAGTTTCCGATACACCACTGCACGTTCAATGTACTCCTTGGACATTCCCAATGACGATGAAACACTGAAAATACTTCGGAATTAAATACAAAAGGCACAATGCCGCCTTAAGTGCAAGGAGATTGAGACTTCATAGTGTCCGTGCTTTGATCCTTTCCTATTAGACCAGTATTAGTTTCCGATACACCATTGCAGGTTCAGTGTATTCCTAGGACCTTCACATTGACGATGAAACACAGAAATCGCATCGGAATTAAATACAAAAGCCACAATGCCGCCTTAAGTATAAGAATAGAGACTCTTCTTACAGTCTGTGCTTTGATCCTTTCCTATGTGACCAGTATTAGTTTCCGATACACCACAGCATATTCAATGTATTCCTTGGACAGTCACATTGACGATGAAACACTGATATTACTTCGGAATTAAATACAAAAGGCACAATGCCGCCTTAAGTGCAAGAAGAGTGAGACCTCTTAGAGTCTGTGCTTTGATTCCTTCCTATGAGACCAGTATTAGTTTCCGATAACCCATTGCAGGTTCAATGTATTCCGTCTACATACACATTGACGATGAAACACTGAAATTACATCGGAATTAAATACAAATGGCACAATGCCGCCTTAAGTGCAAGAAGAGTGAGATTTCTTAGTGTCTGTGTTGTGATCCTTTCCTATGAGACCAGTATTAGTTTCCGATATACCACTGCAGGTTCAATGTATTCCTTTTGCATACACATTGACGATGAAACACTGAAATTACATCGGAATTAAATACAAAAGGCACAATACCGCCTTAAATGCAAGGAGAGTCAGACTTATTACAGTCTGTGCTTTGATCCTTTCCTATGAGACCAGTATTAGTTTCCGATACACAACTGCAGGTTCAATGTATTCCTTTAAAATACACATTGACGATGAAACAATGAAATTACATCGGAAGTAATTACAAAAGCCACAATACCGCCTTAAATCCTAGAAGAGTGAGACTTCTTAGAGTCTGTGCTTTGATCCATTCCTATGAGACCAGTATTAGTTTCCGATACACCACTGCAGGGTCAATGTATTCCTTGGACCTTCACATTGGCAATGAAACACAGAAATCGCATCAGAATTAAATACAAAAGGCACAATGCCGCCTTAAGTACAAGAATAGAGACTCTTCCTACAGTCGGAGTTTTGATCCTTTCCTGTGAGATCAGTATTAGTTTCCGATACACCACTGCATGTTCATTGTATTCCCTGGACATTCACATTGACGATGAAACACTGCAATTACATCGGAATTAAATACAAAAGGCACAATGCCACCTTAAGTGCAAGAAGAGTGAGACTTCTTAGAGTCTTTGCTTTGATCCTTTCCTATGAGACCAGTATTAGTTTCCGATACACCACTGCAGGTTGAATGTATTCCGTTTACGTACACATTGACGATGAAACACTGAAATTACATCGGAATTAAATACAAAGGCACAATGCCGCCATAGGTGCAAGAAGAGTGAGACTTCTTAGAGTCTGTGCATTGATCCTTTCCTGTGAGAACAGTATTAGTTTCCGATACAGCACTGCACGTTCAATGTATTCCTTAGACCTTCACATTGACGATGAAACACTGATATTACTTCGGAATTAAATACAACAGGCACAATGCCGCCTTAAGTGCAAGAAGAGTGAGACTTCTTAGAGTCTGTGCTTTGATCCTTTCCTGTGAGACCAGTATTAGTTTCCGATACACCACAGCAGGTTCAATGTATTCTTTGGACCTTCACATAGACGTTGAAACACAGAAATCGCATCGGAATTAAATACAAGAGCCACAATGCCGCCTAAAGTATAAGAATAGAGACTCTTCTTACAGTCGGTGCTTTGATCCTTTCCCGTGAGACCAGTATTAGTTTCGAATACACCACTGCAGGTTCAATGAATTCCTTGGACATTCACATTGACGATGAAACACAGAAATCGCATCGGAATTAAATACAAAAGGCACAATGCCGCCTTAAGTACAAGAATAGAGACTTCTCTTACAGTCGGTGCTTTGATCCTTTCCTGTGAGACCAGTATTAGTTTCCGATACACCAGTGCAGGTTCAATGTAGTCCTTGGACATTCACAGTTACGTTGAAACACTGAAATTACATCGGAATTAAATACAAAATGCACAATGCCGCCTTACGTGCACGAAGAGTGAGACTTCTTAGAGTCTGTGCTTTGATGCGTTCCTATGAGACCAGTATTAGTTTCCGATACACCACTGCAGGTTCAATGTATTCCTTGGACATTCACATTGACGATGAAACACTGAAATTCCATTGGAATTAAATACAAATGGCACATTGCCGCTTTAAGTGCAAGAAGAGTAAGACTTCTTAGAGTCTGTGCTTTGATCTTTTAGTGTGAGACCAGTATTAGTTTCCGATACACCACTGCATGTTAAATGTATTCCTTGGACATACACATTGACGAGGAAACACTGAAATTACATCGGAATTAAATACAAAAGACACAATGTCGCCTTAAGTTCAAGAAGAGTGAGACTTCTTAGAGTCTGTGGTTAGATCCTTTCCTGTGCGACCAGTATTAGTTTCCGATACACCACTGCAGGTTCAATCTATTCCTTGGACCTACACATAGACAATGAAATACCGAAATCGCATCGGAATTAAATACAAAATGCACAATGCCGCCTTAAGTACAAGAATAGAGAATCTTCTTACAGTCTGTGCTTTGATCTTTTCCTGTGGGACCAGTATTGGTTTCCGCTACACCACTGCAGGTTCAATGTATTCCTTGGACATACACATTGACGATGAAACACTGAAATTGCATCGGAATTAAATACAAAAGGCTCAATGCCGCCGTAAGTGCATGCAGAGCGAGAACTTTTAGAGTCTGTGCTTTGATCCTCTCCTGTGAGACCTGTATTAGTTTCCATTACACCACTGCAGGTTCAATGTATTCCTTGGACTTACACATTGACGATGAAACACCGAAATCGCATCGGAATTAAATACAAAAGGCATAACGCCGCCTTAATTACAAGAATAGAGACTGTTCTTACAGTCGGTGCTTTGATCTTTTCCTGTGAGACCTGTATTAGTTTCCGATACACCACTGCTGGTTCAATGTATTCCTTGGACCTTCACATTGACGATGAAACATCGAAATCGCATCGGACGTAAATACAAAAGGCACATTGCCGCCTTAAGTACAAGAATAGAGACTCTTCTTACAGTCGGTGTTTGATCCTTTCCTGTGAGACCAGTGTTAGTTTCCGATACACCACTGCAGGTTCAATGTATTCCTTAGACATTCACATTGACGATGAAACACTGAAATTACATAGGAAATAAATACAAAAGGCACAATGCCGCCTTAAGTGCAAGAAGAGTGAGACTTCTTAGAGTCTGTGCTTTGATCCTTTCCTATGAGACCATTATTAGTTTCGGATACACCAATGCAGGTTCAATTTATTCCGTTAACATACACATTGACGACGAAACACTGAAATTATGTCGGAATTAAGTTCAAAGGCACAATGCCGCGTTAAGTGCAAGAAGAGTGAGACTTCTTAGAGTCTGTGGTTTGATCCTTTCCTGTGAGACCTGTATTAGTTTCAGATACACCACTGCACGTTCAATGAATTCCTTGGACCGTCACATTGACGATGAAACACTGATATTACTTCGGAATTACATTACAAAAGGCACAATGCCGCCTTAAGTGCAAGAAGAGTGAGACTTCTTAGAGTCTGTGCTTTGATCCCTTCCTATGAGACCAGTATTACTTTCCGATACACCACTGCAGGTTCAACGTATTGCTTTGACATACACATTGACGATGAAACACTGAAATTACATCGGAATTAAATGCAAAAGGCACAATGCCGCCTTAAGTGCAAGAAGAGTGAGACTTCTTAGAGTCTCTGCTTTGTTCCTTTCCTATGAGACCAGTATTAGTTTCCGATACACCACTGCAAGTTCAATGTATTCCTTGGACAATCATATTGACGATGAAACACTGAAATTACATAGGAATTAAATACTAAAGGCACAATGCCGCCTTAAGTGCAAGTAGAGTTAGGCTTCTTAGAGTCTGTGCTTTTATCCTTTCCTATGAGACGAGTATTAGTTTCCGATAACCCACTGTAGGTTCAATGTATTCCGATTACATACACATTGACGAAGATACACTGAAATTACATCGGAAATAAATACAAAAGGCACAAGCCGCCTCAAGTGCCAGAAGAGTTTGACTTCCTAGAGTCTGTGCTTTGAACCTTTCCTATGAGAGCAGTATTAGTCTCTGATACACCACTGCAGGTTCAATGTATCCGTTTTCATACACAGTGACGATGAAACACTGAAATTACATCGGATTTAAATACAAAAGGCACAATGCCGCATTAAGTGCAAGAAGAGTGAGACTTCTTAGAGTCTGTGATTTTATCCTTTCCTGTGAGACCAGTATTAGTTTCCGATAAACCACTGCAAGTTCAATGTATTCCCTGGACATACACATTGACGAGAAAACACTGAAATTTCATTGTAATTCTATACAAAAGGCACAATGCCGACTTAAGCGCAAGAAGAGTGAGACTTCTTAGAGTCTGTAGTTTGATCCTTTCCTGTGAGAACAGTATTAGTTTCCGATACACCACTGCACGTTCAATGTATTCCTTGGACCTTCACATTGACGATGAAACACAGAAATCGCATCGGAATTATATACAAAAGGCACAATGCCGATTTAAGTTCAAAAATAGAGACTCTTCTTACTGTCGGTGTTTGATCCTTTCCTGTGGGACCAGTATTAGTTTCCGATACACCACTGCCGGTTCAATGTATTCCTTGGACATTCACATTGACGATGAAACACTGAAATTACATAGGAATTAAATACAACAGGCACAATGCCGCCTTAAGTGCAAGAAGAGTGAGACTTCTTAGAGTCTGTGATTTGATCCTTTCCTATGAGACCATTATTAGTTTCCGATACACCACTGCAGGTTCAATGTATTCCGTTTACATACACAATGACGAGGAACACTGAAATTACATCGGAATTAAATACAAAGGCACAATGCCGCGTTAAGTGCAAGAAGAGTGAGACTTGTTAGAGTCTGTGCTTTGATCCTTTCCTGTGAGACCAGTATTAGTTTCCGAAACTCCACTGCACGTTCAATGTATTCCTTGGACCTTCACATTGACGATGAAAAAATAATATTACATCGGAATTAAATAAAAAAGGCACAATGCCGCCTTAAGTGCAAGAAGAGTGAGTCTTCTTAGAGTCTGTTCTTTGATCCTTTCCTATGAGACCAGTATTAGTTTCCGATACACCACTGCAGGTTCAATGTATTCCTTGGACCTACACATAGACGATGAAATACCGAAATCGCATCGGAATTAAATACAAAATGCACAATGCCGCCTTAAGTACAAGAATAGAGAATCTTCTTACAGTCTGTGCTTTGATCTTTTCCTGTGAGACCAGTATTAGTTTCCGCTACACCACTGCAGGTTCAATGTATTCCTTGGACATACACATTGACGATGAAACACTGAAATTGCATAGGAATTAAATACAAAAGTCTCAATTCCGCCTTAAGTGCATGCAGAGCGAGAACTTTTAGAGTCTGTGCTTTGATCCTCTCCTGTGAGACCAGTATTAGTTTCCGATACACCACTGCAGGTTCAATGTATTCCTTGGACTTACACATTGACGATGAAACACCGAAATCGCATCGGAATTAAATACAAAAGGCATAACGCCGCCTTAATTACAAGAATAGAGACTATTCTTACAGTCGGTGCTTTGATCTTTTCCTGTGAGACCTGTATTAGTTTCCGATACACCACTGCTGGTTCAATGTATTCCATGGACCTTCACATTGACGATGAAACACCGAAATCGCATCGGACGTAAATACAAAAGGCACATTGCCGCCTTAAGTACAAGAATAGAGACTCTTCTTACAGTCGGTGTTTGATCCTTTCCTGTGAGACCAGTATTAGTTTCCGATACACCACTGCAGGTTCAATGTATTCCTTAGACATTCACACTGACGATGAAACACTGAAATTACATAGGAAATAAATACAAAAGGCACAATGCCGCCTTAAGTGCAAGAAGAGTGAGACTTCTTAGAGTCTGTGCTTTGATCCTTTCCTATGAGACCATTATTAGTTTCGGATACACCAATGCAGGTTCAATTTATTCCGTTAACATACACATTGACGATGAAACACTGATATTACTTCGGAATTACATTACAAAGGGCACAATGCCGCCTTAAGTGCAAGAAGAGTGAGACTTCTTAGAGTCTGTGCTTTGATCCCTTCCTATGAGACCAGTATTACTTTCCGATACACCACTGCAGGTTCAACGTATTGCTTTTACATACACATTGACGATGAAACACTGAAATTACATCGGAATTAAATGCAAAAGGCACAATGCCGCCTTAAGTGTAAGAAGAGTGAGACTTCTTAGAGTCTGTGCTTTGTTCCTTTCCTATTAGACCAGTATTAGTTTCCGATACACCACTGCAAGTTCAATGTATTCCTTGGACAATCACATTGGCGATGAAACACTGAAATTACATAGGAATTAAATACTAAAGGCACAATGCCGCCTTAAGTGCAAGAAGAGTGAGGCTTCTTAGAGTCTGTGCTTTTATCCTTTCATATGAGACGAGTATTAGTTTCCGATAACCCACTGTAGGTTCAATGTATTCCGATTACATACACATTGACGAAGATACACTGAAATTACATCGGAAATAAATACAAAAGGCACAATGCCGCCTTAAGTGCAAGAAGAGTTTGACTTCCTAGAGTCTGTGCTTTGAACCTTTCCTATGAGAGCAGTATTAGTCTCTGATACACCACTGCAGGTTCAATGTATTCCGTTTACATACACAGTGAGGATGAAACACTGAAATTACATCGGATTTAAATACAAAAGGCACAATGCCGCATTAAGTGCAAGAAGAGTGAGACTTCTTAGAGTCTGTGATTTGATCCTTTCCTGTGAGACCAGTATTAGTTTCCGATACACCACTGCAAGTACAATGTATTCCCTGGACATACACATTGACGAGAAAACACTGAATTTACATTGGAATTAAATACAAAAGGCACAATGCCGTCTTAAGCGCAAGAAGAGTGAGACTTCTTAGAGTCTGTAGTTTGATCCTTTCCTGTGAGAACAGTATTAGTTTCCGATACACCACTGCACGTTCAATGTATTCCTTGGACCTTCACATTGACGATGAAACACAGAAATCGCATCGGAATTATATACAAAAGGCACAATGCCGATTTAAGTTCAAGAATAGAGACTCTTCTTACAGTCGGTGTTTGATCCTTTCCTGTGGGACCAGTAGTAGTTTCCGATACACCACTGCCGGTTCAATGTATTCCTTGGACATTCACATTGACGATGAAACACTGAAATTACATACGAATTAAATACAAAAGGCACAATGCCGCCTTTAGTGCAAGAAGAGTGAGACTTCTTAGAGACTGTGCTTTGATCCTTTCCTATGAGACCATTATTAGTTTCCGATACACCACTGCAGGTTCAATGTATTCCGTTTACATACACATTGACGAGGAACACTGAAATTACATCGGAATTAAATACAAAGGCACAATGCCACGTTAAGTGCAAGAAGAGTGAGACTTCTTAGAGTCTGTGCTTTGATCCTTTCCTGTGAGACCAGTATTAGTTTCCGAAACTCCACTGCACGTTCAATGTATTCCTTGGACCTTCACATTGACGATGAAACAATAATATTACATCGGAATTAAATAAAAAAGGCACAATGCCGCCTTAAGTGCAAGAAGAGGGAGTCTTCTTAGAGTCTGTTCTTTGATCCTTTCCTATGAGACCAGTATTACTCTCCGATACACCACTGCAGGTTCAATATATTCCTTGGACATTCACATTGGCGATGAAACACTGAAATTACATAGGAATTAAATACAAAAGGCACTATGCCCCCTTAAGTGCAAGAAGAGTGAGACTTCTTAGATTCTGTGCTTTGATCCTTTCCTATGTGACCAGTATTAGTTTGCGATAACCCACTGCTTGTTCAATGTATTCCGATTACCTACACATTGACGATGAAACATTGAAATTACATCGGAATTAAATACAAAAGGCACAATGCCGCCTTAAGTACGAGAATAGAGACTCTTCTTTCAGTCGGTGCTTTGATCCTTTCCTGTGAGACCAGTATTAGTTTCCGATACACCACTGCAGGTTCAATGTATTCCATTTACATACTCATTGACGATGAAACACTGAAATTACATCGGAATTAAATACAAAAGGCACAATGCCGCCTTAAGTGGAAGAAGAGTGAGACTTCTTAGAGTCTGTGCTTTGATCCTTTCCTGTGAGAGCAGTATTAGTTTCCGATACACCACTGCAGGATCAGTGTATTCCTTGGACATACACATTGACGAGAAAACACTGAAATTACATCGGAATTAAATACAAAAGGCATAATGCCGCCTTAAGTGCAAGAAGAGTGAGACTTCTTAGAGTCTGTGGTTTGATACTTTCCTGTGAGACCAGTATTAGTTTCCGATACACCACTGCAGGTTCAAAGTATTCCTTGGCCCTTCACATTGACGATGAAACACAGAAATAGCATCGGTATTATATACAAAAGGCACAATGCCGCCTTAAGTACAGGAATAGAGATTCTTCTAACAGTCGGTGCTTTGATCCTTTTCTGTGAGAGCAGTATTAGTTTCCGATACACCACTGCAGGTTCAATGTATTCCTTGGACAATCCCATTGACGATGAAACACTGAAATTACATCGGAATTAAATACAAAAGTCACAATGCCGCCTTAAGTGCAGGAAGAGTGAGACTTCTTAGAGTCTGTGCTTTGATCCTTTCCTGTGAGACCAGTATTAGTTTCCGATACACCACTGCAGGTTCAATGTATTCTTTGGACCTTCACATTGACGATGAAACACAGAAATCGTATCGGAATAAAATACAAAAGGCACAATGCCTCCTTAAGTACAAGAATAGAGACTCTTCTTACAGTCGGTGCTTTGATCCTTTCCTGTGAGACCAGTATTAGTTTCCGATACAACACTGCAGGTTCAATGTATTTCTTGGACCTTCACATTGACGATGAAACACAGAAATCGCATCGTAATTAAATACAAAAGGCACAATGCCGCCTTAAGCACGAGAATAGAGACTCTTATTACAGTCGGTGCTTTGATCCTTTCCTGTGAGACCAGTATTAGTTTTCGATACACCACTGCAGGTTCAATGTATTCCTTGGACCTTCACATTGACGATGAAACACAGAAATCGCATCGGAATTAAATACAAAAGGCACAATGCCGCCTTAAGTACAAGAATAGAGACTCTTCTAACAGTCGGTGCTTTGATCCATTCCTGTGAGACCAGTATTAGTTTCGGATGCACCATTTCAGGTTCAATGTATTCCTTGGACCTTCACATTGACGATGAAACACAGAAATCTCATCGGTTGAATACAAAAGGCACAATGCCGCCTTAAGTACAAGAATAGAGACTCTTCTTACAGTCGGTGCTTTGATCCCTTCCTGTGAGACCAGTATTAGTTTCCGATACACTACTGCAGGTTCAATGTTTTCCTTTTACATACACATTGACGATGAAACACTGAAATTACATCGGAATTAAATACAAAAGGCATTATGCCGCCATAAGTGCAAGAAGAGTGAGACTTCTCATACTCTGTGCTTTGATCTTTCCTGTGAGACCAGTATTAGTTTCCGATACAACACTGTAGGTTCAATGTATTCCTTGGACCTTCACATTGACGATGAAACACAGAAATCGCATCGGAATGAAATACAAAAGGCACAATGCCGCCTTAAGTGCAAGAATAGAGACTCTTCATACAGTCGGTGCTTTGATCCGTTCCTGTGGGACCAGTACTAGCTTCCGATACACCACTGCACGTTCAGTGTATTCGATTGGACCTTCACATTGACGATGAAACACAGAAATCTCATCGTAATTAAATACAAAAGACACAATGCCGCCTTAAGTACAAGAATAGTGACTCTTCTTACAGTCGGTGCTTTGATCCTTTCCTGTGAGACCAGTATTAGATTCCGATACACCATTTCCGGTTCAATGTATTCCTTGGACCTTCACATTGACGATGAAACACAGAAATCGCATCGGAATTAAATAGAAAAGGCACAATGCCGCCTTAAGTACAAGAATAGAGACACTTCTTGCAGTCGGTGCTTTGATCCCTTCCTGTGAGACCAGTATTAGTTTCCGATACACAACTGCAGGTTCAATGTATTCCTTTTACATACACATTGACAATGAAACACTGAAATTACATCGGAATTAAATACAAAAGGCATTATGGCGCCTTAAGTGCAAGAAGAGTGAGACTTCTTAGAGTCTGTGCTTTGATCCTTTCCTGTGAGACCAGTATTAGTTTCCGATACACCACTGCAGGTTCAATGTATTCCTAGGACCTTCATATTGACGATGAAACACAGAAATCGCATCGGAATTAAATACAAAAAGCACAATGCCGCCTTAAGTAGGAGAATAGAGACTCTTCTTACAGTCGGTGCCTTGTTCCTTTCCTGTGAGACCAGTTTAAGTTTCCGATACACCACCGCAGGTTCAATGTATTTCATTTTCATACACATTGACGATGAAACACTGAATTTACATCAGAATTAAATACAAAAGGCACAATGCCGCCTAAAGTACAAGATAGAGACTCTTCTTACAGTCGGTGGATTGATCCTTTCCTATGACACCAGTATTAGTTTCCGACACACCACTGCAGGTTCAATTTATTCCATGGACCTTCACGTTGACGATGAAACACAGAAATCGCATCGGAATTAAATACAAAAGGCACAATGCCGCCTTAGGTAAAAGAATAGAGACTCTTCTTACAGTCGGTGCTTTGATCCTTTCCTATGAGACCAGTTTAAGTTTCCGATACACCACCGCAGGTTCAATGTATTTCATTTTCATACACATTAACGATGAAACACTGAATTTACATCGGAATTAAATACAAAAGGCACAATGCCGCCTTAAATGCAAGAAGAGTGAGACTTCTTAGGGTCTGTGCTTTGATCCTCAACTGTGAGACCAGTATTAGTTTCCGATACACCACTGCAGGTTCAATGTATTCCTTGGACCTTCACATTGACAATGAAACACAGAAATCACATCGGAGATAAATACAACAGGCACAATGATGCCTTAAGTGCAAGAAGCGTAAGACTTCTTATTGTCTCTGCTTTGATCCTTTCCTGTGAGACCAGTATTAGTTTTCGATACACCACTGCAGGTTCATTGTATTCCTTGGACATCCACATTGACGATGAAACACAGAAATCGCATCGGAATTAAATACAAAAGGCATTATTCCGCCTTAAGTGCAAGAAGAGTGAGACTTCTTAGAGTCTGTGCTTTGATCCTTTCCTGTGAGACCAGTATTAATTACCGATACACCACTGCAGGTTCAATGTATTCCTTGGACCTTCACATTGACGATGAAACACAGAAATCGCATCGGAATTAAATACAACTGGCACAATGCCGCCTTAAGTACAAGAATAGAGACTCTTCTTACAGTCGGTGCTTTGTTCCTTTCCTGTGAGACCAGTATTAGTTTCCGATACACCACTGCAGGTTCAATGTATTCCTTGGACCTTCACATTGACGATGAAACACAGTAATCGCATCGGAATTAAATACAAAAGGCACAATGCCGCCTTAAGTACAAGAATAGAGACTCTTCTTACAGTCGGTGCTTTGATCCGTTCCTATGAGACCAGTTTATTTCCCGATGCAACATTGCAGGTTCAATGTATTCGTTTTACATACTCATTGACGATGAAACACTGAAATTACATCGGAATTAAATACAAAAGGCACAATGCCGCCTTAAGTGCAAGAAGAGTGAGACATCTTAGAGTCTGTGCTTTCATCCTTTCCTATGACACAAGAATTAGTTTCCGATTCACCACTGCAGGTTCAATGAATTCCTTTTACATGCACATTGACGATGAAACTCTGAAATTACATCGGAATTAAATACAAAAGGCACGATGCCGCCTTAAGTGCAAGAAGAGTGAGACTTCTTAGAGTCTGTGCTTTGATCCTTTCGCGTGAGACCAGTATTAGTTTCCGATACACTACTGCAGGTTCAATGTAATCCTTGGACCTTCACATTGACGATGAAACACAGAAATCGCATCGGAATTAAATACAAAAGGCACAATGCCGCCTTTAAAACAAGAATTGAGACTCTTCTTACAGTCGGTGCTTTGATATTTTCCTGTGAGACCAGTATTAGTTTCCGATACACCACTGTAGGTCTAATGTATTCCTTTGACCTTCACATTGACGATGAATCACAGAAATCGCAACGGAATTAAAAACAAACCGCACAATGCCGCCTTAAGTACAAGAATAGAAACTCTTCTTACACTCGGTGCTTTGATCCTTTCCTATGAGACCAGTTTTAGTTTCCGATACACCACTGCAGATTCAATGTATTCCTTCTACATACACATTGACGATGAAACACTGAAATTACATCAGAATTAAATACAAAAGGCACAATGCTGCCTTAAGTGCAAGAAGAGTGAGACTTCTTAGAGTCTGTGCTTTGATCCTTTCCTGTGAGACCAGTATTAGTTTCCGATACACCACTGCATTTTCAATGTATTCCTTGGACCTTCACATTGACGATGAAACACAGAAATCACTTCGGAATTCAATACAAAAGGCACAATGCCGCCTTTAGTACAAGAACAGAGACACTTCTTTCAGTCGGTGCTTTGATCCTTTCCTGTGAGACCAGTATTAGTTTCCGATACACCACTGCAGGTTCAATGTATTCCTTCGACCTTCACATTGACGATGAAACACTGAAATCGCATCGGAATTAAATACAAAAGGCACAATGCCGCCTTAAGTAAAAGAATGGAGACTCTTCTTACAGTCGGTGCATTGATGCTTTCCTATGAGACCAGTTTAAGTTTCCGATACACCACCGCAGGTTCAATGTATTCATTTTACATACACATTGACGATGAAACACTAAATTTACATCGGAATTAAATACAAAAGGCACAATACCGCCTTATATGCAAGAAGAGTGAGACTTCTTTGGGTCTGTGCTTTGATCCTTAACTGTGAGACCAGTATTAGTTTCCGATACACCACTGCAGGTTCAATGTATTCCTTGGACCTTCACATTGACGATGAAACACAGAAATCACATCGGAGATAAATACAACAGGCACAATGATGCCTTAAGTGCAAGAAGCGTAAGACTTCTTAGTGTCTATGCTTTGATCCTTTCCGGTGAGACAAGGATTAGTTTTCGATACACCACTGCAGGTTCATTGTATTCCTTGGACATTCACATTGACGATGAAACACAGAAATCGCATCGGAATTAAATACAAAAGGCACAATGCCGCCTGAAGTAAAGGAATAGAGACTCTTCTTACAGTCGGTGTTTGATCGTATCCTATGACACTTGTATAACTTTCCGACACACCACTGCAGGTTCAATGTATTCCTTGGACCTTCACATTGATGATGAAACACAGATATCGCATCGGAATTAAATACAAAACTCACAATGCCGCCAGAAGTACAAGAATAGTGACTCTTCTTACAGTCGGTGCATTGATCCTTTCCTGTGAGACCAGTATTTGTTTCCGACACACCACTGTAGGTCTAATGTGTTCCTTGGACCTTCACATTGACGATGAATCACAGAAATCGCAACGGAATTAAAAACAAATGGCACAATGCCGCCTTAAGTACAAGAATATAATCTCTTCTTACACTCGCTGCTTTGATCCTTTCCTATGAAACCAGTTTTTGTTTCGGATACACCACTGCAGATTCAATGTATACCTTCTACATACACATTGACGATGAAACACTGAAATTACGTCAGAATTAAATACAAAAGGCACAATGCCGCCTTAAGTGCAAGAATAGAGACTCTTCTTACCGTCGGTGCCATGTTCCTTTCCTGTGAGACCAGTATTAATTTCCGATACACCACTGCAGGTTCATTGTATTCCTTGGACATTCACATTGACGATGAAACACAGAAATCGCATCGGAATTAGATACAAAAGGCATTATGCCGCCTTAAGTGCAAGAAGAGTGAGACTTCTTAGAGTCTGTGCTTTGATCCTTTACTGTGAGACCAGTATTAGTTTCCGATACACCACTGCAGGTTCAATGTATTCCTTGGACCTTCACATTGACGACGAAACACAGAAATCGCATCGGAATTAAATACAGAAGGCACAATGCCGCCTTAAGTACAAGAATAGAGACTCTTCTTACAATCGGTGCATTGATCCTTTCCTGTGAGACCAGTATTTGTTTCCGATTCACCACTGTAGGTCTAATGTATTCCTTGGACCTTCAGATTGACGATGAATCACAGAAATCGCAACGGAATTAAATACAAAAGGCACAATGCCGCCTTATGTACAAGAATAGAGACTCTTCTTACCGTCGGTGCTTTGATCCTTTCCTATGACACCAGATTAAGTTTCCAATCCACCACCGCAGGTTCAATGTATTCATTTTACATACACATTGACGATGAAACACTAAATTTACATCGGAATTAAATACAAAAGGCACAATACCGCCTTATATGCAAGAAGAGTGAGACTTCTTAGAGTCTGTGCTTTGATCCTTTACTGTGAGACCAGTATTTGTTTCCGATACACCACTGTAGGTCTAATGTATTCCTTGGACCTTCAGATTGACGATGAATCACAGAAATCGCAACGGAATTAAATACAAAAGGCACAATGCCGCCTTATGTACAAGAATAGAGACTCTTCTTACCGTCGGTGCTTTGATCCTTTCCTATGACACCAGATTAAGTTTCCAATCCACCACTGCAGGTACATTGAATTCCTTTTACATACACATTGACGATGAAACTCTGAAATTACATCGGAATTAAGTACAAAAGGCACAATGCCGCCTTAAGTACAAGAATAGAGACTCTTCTTACAGTCGGTGCTTTGATCCTTTCCTATGACACCAGTATTAGTTTCCGACACACCACTGCAGGTTCAATTTATTCCTTGGACCTTCACGTTGACGATGAAACACAGAAATCGCATCGGAATTAAATACAAAAGGCACAATGCCGCCTTAAGTAAAAGAATAGGGACTCTTCTTACAGTCGGTGCTCTGATCCTTTCCTATGAGACCAGTTTAAGTTTCCGATACACCACCGCAGGTTCAATGTATTTCATTTACATACACATTGACGATGAAACACTGAATTTACATCGGAATTAAATACAAAAGGCACAATGCCGCCTTAAATGCAACAAGAGTGAAACTTCTTAGGGTCTGTGCTTTGATTCTCAACTGTGACACCAGTATTAGTTTCTGATACACCACTGCAGGTTAAATGTATTCTTTGGACCTTCACATTGACAATGAAACACAGAAATCACATCGGAGATAAATACAACAGGCACAATGATGCCTTAAGTGCAAGAAGCGTAAGACTTCTTAGTGTCTTTGCTTTGATTCTTTCCTGTGAGACCAGTATTAGTTTTCGATACACCACTGCAGGTTCATTGTATTCCTTGGACATTCACATTGACGATGAAACACAGAAATCGCATCGGAATTAGATACAAAAGGCATTATGCCGCCATAAGTGCAAGAAGAGTGAGACTTCTTAGAGTCTGTGCTTTGATCCTTTCCTGTGAGACCAGTATTTGTTTCCGATACACCACTGCAGGTTCAATGTATTCCTTGGACCTTCACATTGACGACGAAACACAGAAATCGCATCGGAATTAAATACAAAAGGCACAATGCCGCCTTAAGTACAAGAATAGAGACTCTTCTTACAGTCGGTGCATTGATCCTTTCCTGTGAGACCAGTATTTGTTTCCGATACACCACTGTAGGTCTAATGTATTCCTTGGACCTTCACATTGACGATGAATCACAGAAATCGCAACGGAATTAAATACAAAAGGCACAATGCCGCCTTAAGTACAAGAATAGAGACTCTTCGTACAGTCGGTGCTTTGATCCTTTCCTATGACACCAGTTTAAGTTTCCGATACACCACCGCAGGTTCAATGTATTCATTTTACATACACATTGACGATGAATCACTAAATTTGCATCGGAATTAAATTCAAAAGGCACAATCCCGCCTTAAGTAAAAGAATAGAGACTCTTCTTACAGTCGGTGTTTGATCGTATCCTATGACACTTGTATTACTTTCCGACACACCACTGCAGGTTCAATGTATTCCTTGGACCTTCACATTGATGATGAAACACAGAAATCGCATCGGAATTAAATACAAAAGGCACAATGCCGCCATAAGTACAAGAATAGAGACTCTTCTTACAGTCATTGCATTGATCCTTTCCTGTGAGACCAGTATTTGTTTCCGATACACCACTGTAGGTCTAATGTATTCCTTGGACCTTCACATTGACGATGAATCACAGAAATCGCAACGGAATTAAAAACAAATGGCACAATGCCACCTTAAGTACAAGAATAGAAACTCTTCTTACACTCGCTGCTTTGATCCTTTCCTATGAGACCAGTTTTAGTTTCCGATACACCACTGCATATTCAATGTATTCCTTCTACATACACATTGACGATGAAACACTGAAATTACATCAGAATGAAATACAAAAGGCACAATGCAGCCTTAAGTGCAAGAAGAGTGAGACTTCTTAGAGTCTGTGCTTTGATCCTTTCCTGTGAGGCCAGTATTAGTTTCCGATACACCACTGCAGGTTCAATGTATTCCTTGGACCTTCACATTGACGATGAAACACAGAAATCACATCGGAGATAAATTCAACAGGCACAATGATGCCTTTAGTGCAGGAAGCGTAAGACTTCTTAGTGCCTCTGCTTTGATCCTTTCCTGTGAGACCAGTATTAGTTTTCGATACACCACTGCAGGTTCATTGTATTCCTTGGACATTCACATTGACGATGAAACACAGAAATCGCATCGGAATTAAATACAAAAGGCACAATGCTGCCTTAAGTAAAAGAATAGAGACTCTTCTCACAGTTGGTGTTTGATCCTTTCCTATGACACTTGTATTAGTTTCCGCCACACCACTGCAGGTTCAATGTATTCCTTGGACCTTCACATTGATGATGAAACACAGAAATCGAATCGGAATTAAATAGAAAAGGCACAATGCCGCCTTAAGTACAAGAATAGAGACACTTCTTACAGTCGGTGCTTTGATCCCGTCCTGTGAGACCAGTATTAGTTTCCGATACACAACTGCAGGTTCAATGTATTCCTTTTACATACACATTGACGATGAAACACTGAAATTACATCGGAATTAAATACAAAAGGCATTATGGTGCCGTAAGTGCAAGAAGAGTGAGACTTCTTAGAGCCTGTGCTTTGATCCTTTCCTGTGAGACCAGTATTAGTTTCCGATACACCACTGCAGGTTCAATGTATTCCTTGGACCTTCATATTGACGATGAAACACAGAAATCGCATCGGAATTAAATACAAAAGGCACAATGCCGCCTTAAGTACAAGAATAGAGACTCTTCTTACAGGCGGTGCCTTGTTCCTTTCCTGTGAGACCAGTATTAGTTTCCGATACACCACTGCAGGTTCAATGTATTCCTTGGACCTTCACATAGACGATGAAACACAGTAATCGCATCGGAATTAAATGCAAAAGGCACAATGCCGCCTTAAGTGCCAGAAGAGTGAGACTTCTTAGAGTCTGTGCTTTGTTCCTTTCCTATGAGACCAGTATTAGTTTCCGATACACCACTGCAGGTTCAATGTATTCCTTGGACCTTCACATTGACGATGAAACACAGTAATCGCATCGGAATTAAAAACAAAAGGCACAATGCCACCTTAAGTTCAAGAATAGAGACTCTTCTTACAGTCGGTGCTTTGATCCGTTCCTATGAGACCAGTTTTATTTTCCGATACAACACTGCAGGTTCAATGTATTCCTTTTACATACACATTGACGATGAAACACTGAAATTACATCGGAATTAAATACAAAAGGCACAATGCCGCCTTAAATGCAAGAAGAGTGAGACTTCTTAGGGTCTGTGCTTTGATTCTCAACTGTGAGACCAGTATTAGTTTCTGATACACCACTGCAGGTTAAATGTATTCTTTGGACCTTCACATTGACAATGAAACACAGAAATCACATCGGAGATAAATACAACAGGTACAATGATGCCTTAAGTGCAAGAAGCGTAAGACATCTTAGTTTCTTTTCTTTGATCCTTTCCTGTGAGACCAGTATTAGTTTTCGATACACCACTGCAGGTTCATTGTATTCCTTGGACATTCACATTGACGATGAAACACAGAAATCGCATCGGAATTAAATACAAAAGGCATTATGCCGCCTTAAGTGCAAGAAGAGTGATACTTCTTAGAGTCTATGCTTTGATCCTTTCCTGTGAGACCAGTATTAGTTTCCCATACACCACTGCAGGTTCAATGTATTCCTTGGACCTTCACATTGACGACGAAACACAGAAATCGCATTGGAATTAAATACAAAAGGCACAATGCCGCCTTAAGTACAAGAATAGAGACTCTTCTTACAGTCGGTGCTTTGTCCCTTTCCTGTGAGACCAGTATTAGTTTCCGATACACCACTGCAGGTTCAATGTATTCCTTGGACCTTCACATTGACGATGAAACACAGTAATCGCATCGGAATTAAATACAAAAGGCACAATGCCGCCTTAAGTACAAGAATAGAGACTCTTCTTACGGCCGGTGCTTTGAGCATTCCTTGACAGACCAGTATTAGTTTCCGATTCACCACTGCAGGTTCAATGTATACCTTGGACCTTCACATTGACGATTATACACAAAAATCGCATAGGAATTAAATACAAAAGGCACAATGCCGCCTTAAGTACAAGAATAGAGACTCTTTTTACAGTCGGTGCTTTGAGCATTCCCTGTGAGACCAGTATTAGTTTCCGATACACCACTGCAGGTTCAGTGTATTCCTTGGCCTTTCACATCACGATGAAACACAGAAATGGCATCGGAATTAAATACAAAGGGCACAATGCCGCCTTAAGTACAAGAATAGACACTCTTCTTACAGTCGGTGCTTTTAACATTGCCTGTGAGACCAGTATTAGTTTCCGATACACCACTGCAAGTTCACTGTATTCCTTGGATCTTTACATTGACGATGAAAGACAGAAATCGCATCGGAATTAAATACAAACTGACCAATGCCGCCTTAAGTACAAGAATACAGACTCTTCTTACAGTCGGTGCTTTGAGCATTCCCTGTGAGACCAGTATCAGTTTCCGATACACCACTGCAGGTTCAGTGTATTCCTTGGACTTTCACATCGACGATGAAACACAGAAATGGCATCGGAATTAAATACAAAGGGCACAATGCCGCCTTAAATACAAGAATAGACACTCTTCTTACACTCGGTGCTTTTAACATTCCCTGAGAGACCAGTATTAATTTCCGATACACCACTGCAGGTTCAATGTATTCCTTAGACATTCACATTGTCGATGAAACACTGAAATCGCATCGGAATTAAATTCCAAAGGCACAATGCCGCCTTAAGTACAAGAAGAGAGACTCTTCTTACAGTCGGTGCTTTGAGCATTCCCTGTGAGACCAGTGTTAGTATCCGATACACCACTGCAGGTTCAATGTATTCCTTGGACATACACATTGACGATGAAACACTGAAATTACATCGGAATTAAATACAAAAGGAACAATGTCGCCTTAAGTACAAGAATAGAGACTCTTCTTGTTGTCGGTGTTTTGAGCATTCCCTCTGAGGCCAGAATTAGCTTCCGATACACCACTGCAGGTCCAATGTATTCCTTGGACCTTAGCATTGACGATGAAACACAGAAATCGCATCGGTATTAAATACAAAAGGAACAATGCCGGCTTAAGTACAAGAATAGAGACTCTTCTTACAGTCGGTGCTTTGAGCATTCCCTGTGAGACCAGTATTAGTTTCCGATTCACCACTGCAGGTTCAATGTATACCTTGGACCTACATATTGACGATTATACACAGAAATCGCATCGGAATTAAATACAAAAGGCACAATGCCGCCTTAAGTACAAGAATAGTGACTTTTCTTACAGTCGGTGCTTTGAGCATCCCTGTGAGACCAGTATTAGTTTCCGATTCACCACTGCAGGTTCAGTGTATTCCTTGTACTTTCACATCGACGATGAAACACAGAAATGTCATCGGAATTAAATACAAAGGGCACAATGCCGCCTTAAGTACAAGAATAGCCACTGTTCTTACAGTCGATGATTTAAGCATTCCGTGTGAGACCAGTATTAGTTTCCGATACACCACTGCAGGTTCAATGTATTCCTTGGACCTTCACATTGACGATGAAACACAGAAATCGCATCGGAATTAAATACAAAAGGCACAATGCCGCCTTAAGTACAAGAATACAGATTCTACTTACAGTCTGTGTTTTGAGCATTCCCTGTGAGACCAGTATTAGTTTGCGATACACCACTGCAGGTTCAATGTATTCCTTGGACCTTCACTTTGACGATGAAATACAGAGATCGCATCGGAATTAAATACAAAAAGGCACAATTCCGCCTTAAGTACAAGAATAGAGACTCTTCTTACAGTCGGTGCTTTGAGCATTCCCTGTGAGAACTGTATTAGTTTCCGATACACCACTGCAGGTTCAATGTATTCCTTGGATCTTCACATTGACGATGAAACACAGAAATCGCATCGGAATTAAACACAAAAGGAACAATGTCGCCTTAAGTACAAGAATAGAGACTCTTCTTACTGTCGGTGTTTTGAGCATTCCCTCTAAGACCAGTATTAGTTTCCGATACACCACTGCAGGTCCAATGTATTCCTTGGACATTCACATTGACGATTATACACAAAAATCGCATCGGAATTAAATACAAAAGGCACAATGCCGCCGTAAGTACAAGAATAGAGACTCTTCTTACAGTCGGTGCTTTGAGCATTCCCTGTGAGACCAGTATTAGTTTCCGATACTCCACTGCGGGTTCAGTGTATTCCTTGGCCTTTCACATCGACGATGAAACACAGAAATGGCATCGGAATTAAATACAAAGGGCACAATGCCGCCTTAAGTACAAGAATAGACACTCTTCTTACAGTCGGTGCTTTGAGCACTCCCTGTGAGACCAGTATTAGTTTCCGATACACCACTGCAAGTTCAATGTATTCCTTGGACCTTCACATTGACGATGAAAGACAGAAATCGCATCGGAATTAAATACAAACGGCCCAATGCCCCCTTAAGTACAAGAATAGAGACTCTTCTTACAGTTGGTGCTTTGAGCATTCCCTGTGAGACCAGTATTAGTTTCTGATACACCACTGCTGGTTCAGTGTATTCCTTGGACTTTCACATCGACGATGAAACACGGAAATGGCATCGGAATTAAAAACAAAGGGCACAATGCCGCCTTAAGTACAAGAATAGACACTCTTCTTACAGTCGGTGCTTTGAGCATTCCCTGTGAGACCAGTATTAGCTTCCGATACACCACTCCAAGTTCAATGTATTCCTTGGACCTACACATTGACGATGAAAGACAGAAATCGCATCGGAATTAAATACAAACGGCCCAATGCCGCCTTAAGTACAAGAATAGAAACTCTTCATACAGTCGGTGCTTTGAGCATACCCTGTGAGACCAGTATTAGTTTCCGATACACCACTGCAGGTTCAAAGTATTCCTTGGACCTTCACATTGACGATGAAACACAGAAATCGCATCGGAATTAAATACAAAAAGCACGATGCCGCCTTAAGTACAAGAACACCGACTCTACTTACAGTCGGTGCTTTGAGCATTCCCTGTGAGACCAGTATTAGTTTCCGATACACCACTGCTGGTTCAATGTATTCCTTGGAAATAAGCATTGACGATGAAACACTGAAATTACATCGGAATTAAATACAAAAGGAACAATGTCGCCTTAAGTGCAAGAATAGAGACTCTTCTTACTGTCGGTGTTTTGAGCATTTCCTCTGAGACCAGTATTAGCTTCCGATACACCACTGCAGGTCCAAAGTATTCCTTGGACCTTCACATTGACGATTATACACGGAAATCGCATCGGAATTAAATACAAAAGGCACAATGCCGCCTTAAGTACAAGAATAGAGACTTTTCATACAGTCGGTGCTTTAAGCAATCCCTGTGAGACCAGTATTAGTTTCCGATACACCACTGCAGGTTCAGTGTATGCCTTGGACCTTCACATTGACGATGAAACACAGAAATCGCAACGGAATTAAATACAAAAATCACGATGCCGCCTTAAGTACAAGAATATAGACTCTACTTACAGTCGGTGCTTTGAGCATTCCCTGTGAGACCCGTATTAGTTTCCGACACACCACTGCTGGTTCAATGTATTCCTTGGAAATAAGCATTGACGATGAAACACAGAAATTACATCGGAATTAAATACAAAGGGCACAATGACGCCTTAAGTACAAGCAGAGTGAGACTTCTTAGAGTCTGTGTTTTGATCCATTCCTGTGCGACCCGTATTAGTTTCCGATACGCCACTGCAGTTTCAATGTATTCCTTGGACCTTCACATTGACGATGAAACACAGAAATCGCATCGGAATTAAATACAAAAGGCAAAATGCCGACTTAAGTACAAGAATAGAGACTCTTCTTACAGTCGGTGCTTTGAGCATTCCCTGTGAGACCAGTATTAGTATCCGGTACACCACTGCAGGTTCAACGTATTCCTTGGACATACACATCGACGATGAATGACAGATATGGCATCGGAATTAAATACAAAGGGCACAATGCCGGCTTAAGTACAAGAATACAGACTCTTCTTACAGTCGGTGCTTTGAGCATTCCCTGTGAGACCAGTATTAGTTTCCGATACACCACTGCAGGTTCAGTGTATTCCTTGGACTCTCACATCGACGATGAAACACAGATATGGCATCAGAATTAAATACAAAGGGCAAAATGCCTCCTTAAGTACAAGAATAGATATTATTCTTACAGTCGGTGCTTTGAGCACTTCCTATGAGACCAGTATTAGTTTCCGATACACCACTGCAGGTTCAATGTATTCCTTGGACCTTCACATTGACGATGAAACACAGAAATCGGATCGGAATTAAATACAAAAGGCAGAATGCCGCCTTAAGTACAAGAATAGAGACTCTTCTTACAGTCGGTGCTTTGAGCATTCCCTGTGAGACCAGTATTAGTATCCGATACACCACTGCAGGTTCAATGTATTCCTTGGACCTTCACATTGACGATGAAACACAGAAATCGCATCGGAATTAATTACAAAAAGTACGATGCCGCCTTAAGTACAAGAATACAGACTCTACTTAAAGTCGGTGCTTCGAGCATTCCCTGTGAGACCAGTATTAGATTCCGATACACCACAGCAGGTTCAATGTATTCCTTGGACCTTCACATTGACGATGCAAGACAGAAATCGCATCGGAATTAAATACAAAAGGCACAATGCCGCCTTAAGTACAAGAATAGAGACAGTTCATACAGTCGGTGCTTTGAGCATTCACTGTGAGACCAGTATTAGTTTCAGATACACCACTGCAGGTTCAATGTATTCCTTGGACCTTCACATTGACGATGAAACACTGAAATTACATCGGAATTAAATACAAAAGGAACAATGAAGCCTTAAGTACAAGCAGAGTGAGACTTCTTAGAGTCTGTGTTTTGATCCGTTCCTTTTCGACCCGTATTAGTTTCCGATACGCCACTGCAGGTTCAATGTATTCCTTGGATCTTCACATTGACGATGAAACACAGAAATCGCATCGGAATTAAATACAAAAAGAACGATGCCGCCTTAAGTACAAGAATACAGACTCTACTTACAGTCGGTGCTTTGAGCATTCCCTGTGAGACCAGTATTAGTTTCCGATACACCACTGCAGGTCCAATGTATTCCTTGGACTTTCACATTGACGATGAAACACAGAAATCGCATCGGAATTAAATACAAAAGGCACAATGCCGCCTTAAAAACAAGAATACAGACTCTACTTAAGTCGGTGCTTTGAGCATTCCCTGTGAGACAAGTATACGTTTCCGATACACCACTGCAGGTTCAATGTATTCCTTGGACCTTCCCATTGACGATGAAACACAAAAATCGCATCGGAATTAAGTACAAAAAGGCACAATGCCGCCTTAAGTACAAGAATAGAGACTCCTCTTACAGTCGGTGCTTCGAGCATTCCCTGTGAGACCAGTATTAGTATCCGGTACACCACTGCAGGTTCAATGTATTCCTTGGACATACACATCGACGTTGAATCACAGATATGGAATCGGAATTAAATACAAAGGGCACAATGCCGCCTTAAGTACAAGAATAGAGACTCTGCTTACAGTCGGTGCTTTGAGCATTCCCTGTGAGGCCAGTATCAGTATCCAATACACCACTGAGTGTTCAATGTATCCCTTGGACATACACATTGACGGTGAAACACTGATATTACTTCGGAATTAAATACAAAAGGAACAATGTCTCCTTAAGTACAAGAATAGAGACTCTTCTTACTGTCGGTGTTTTGAGCATTCCCTCTGAGACCAGTATTAGATTCCGATACACCACTGCAGGTCCAATGTGTTCCTTGGAACTTCACATTGATGATGAAACACAGAAATCACATCGGAATTAAATACAAAAGGAACAATGCCGCCTTAAGTACAAGAATAGAGACTCTTCTTACAGTCGGTGCTTTGAGCATTCCCTGTGAGACCAGTATTAGTGTCCGATTCACCACTGCAGGTTCAATGAATACCTTGGACCTTCACATTGACGATTATACACAGAAATCGCATAGTAATTAAATACAAAAGGCACAATGCCGCCTTAAGTACAAGAATAGTGACTTTTCTTACAGTCGGTGCTTTGAGCATCCCTGTGAGACCAGTATTAGTTTCCGATACACCACTGCAGATTCAATGTATTCCTTGGACATACACATTGACGATGAAACTCTGAAATTACATCGGAATTAAATACAAAAGGAACAATGCCGCCTTAAGTACAAGAATAGAGACTCTTCTTACAGTCGGTGCTTTGAGCATTCCTTGTGAGACCAGTATTAGTATCCGGTACACCACATCAGGTTCAATGTATTCCTTGGACATACACATCGACGATGAAACACAGAAATGGCATCGGAATTAAATACAAAGGGCACAATGCCGCCTTAAGTACAAGAATAGACACTCTTCTTACAGTCGGTGCTTTAGCATTCCCTGTGAGACCAGTATTAGTTTCCGATACACCACTGCGGTTCAATGTATTCTTTGGACCTTCACATTGACGATGAATCACAGAAATCGCATTGGAATTAAATACAAAAGGCACAATGCCGCCTTAAGTACAAGAATACAGACTCTACTTACAGTCGGAGCTTTGAGCATTCCCTGTGAGACCAGTATTAGTTTCCAATACACCACTGCAGGTTCAATGTATTCTTTGGACCTTCCCACTGACGATGAAACACAAAAATCGCATCGGAATTAAGTACAAAAAGGAACAATGACGCCTTAAGTACAAGAATAGAGACTCTTATTACAGTCGGTGCTTTGAGCATTCCTTGTGAGACCAGTATTAGTATCCAGTACACCACTTCAGGTTCAATGTATTCCTTGGACATACACATCGACGATAAAACACAGAAATGGCATCGGAATAAAATACAAAGGGCACAATGCCGCCTTAAGTACAAGAATAGACACTCTTCTTACAGTCGGTGCTTTAGCATTCCCAGTGAGACCAGTATTAGTTTCCGATACACCACTGCGGTTCAATGTATTCTTTGGACCTTCACATTGACGATGAATCACAGAAATCGCATTGGAATTAAATACAAAAGGCACAATGCAGCCTTAAGTACACGAATACAGACTCTACTTACAGTTGGTGCTTCGAGCATTCCCTGTGAGACCAGTATTAGCTTCCGATACACCACTGCAGGTTCAATGTATTCCTTGGACCTTCACATTGACGATGAGACACAGAAATCGCATCGGAATTAAATACAAAAAGGCACAAATCCGCCTTAAGTACAAGAATAGAGACTTTTCCTACAGTCGGTGCTATGAGCATTCCCTGTGAGACCAGTATTAGTATCCGATATACCACTGCAGGTTCAATGTATTCCTTGAACATTCACATTGACGATGAAACACTAAAATTACATCGGAATTAAACACATAAGGAACAATGTCGCCTTAAGTACAAGAATAGGGACTCCTCTTACTGTCGGTGTTATGAGCATTCCCTCTGAGACCAGTATTAGTTTCCGATACACCACTGCAGGTCCAATGAATTCCTTGGACCTTCACATTGACGATGAGACACAGAAATCGCATCGGAATTAAATACAAAAGGCACAATGCCGCCTTAAGTATGAGAATAGAGACTCTTCTTACACTCGGTGCTTTGAGCATTCCCTGTCAGACCAGTATTAGTTTCTGATTCACTACTGCAGGTTCAATGTATACCTTGGACCTTCACATTGACGACTATACACAGAAATAGCATCGGAATTAAATACAAAAGGCACAATGCCGCCTTAAGTACAAGATTAGAGACTCTTCTTACAGTCGGTGCATTGAGCATTCCCTGTGAGACCAGTATTAGTTTCCGATACACCACTGTAGGTTCAATGTATTCCTTGGACCTTCACATTGTCGATGCAAGACAGAAATCGCATCGGAATTAAATACAAAAGGCACAATGTCGCCTTAAGTACAAGAATAGAGACTCTTCATAGAGTCGGTTCTTTGAGCATTCCCTGTGAGACCAGTATTAGTTTTCGATACACCACTGCAGGTTCGATGTATTCCTTGGGCCCTCACATTGACGATTATACACAGAAATCGCATCCTAATTAAATACAAAAGGCACAATGTCGCCTTAAGTACAAGAATAGAGACTCTTCTTACAGTCTGTGCTTTGAGCATTCCCTGTGAGACCAGTATTAGTATCCGATACACCACTGCAGATTCAATGTATTCCTTGGACATACACATTGACGATGAAACACTGAAATTACATCGGAATTAAATATAAAAGGAACAATGAGGCCTTAAGTACTAGAATAGAGACTCCTCTTACTGTCGGTGATTTGAGCATTCCCTGTGGGACCAGTATTAGTGTCCGATACACCACTGCAGGTTCAATGTATTCCTTGGAACTACGCATTGACGATGAAACACTGAAATTAAATCGGAATTAAATACAAAGGTCACAATGCCGCCTTAAGCACAAGAATAGACACTCTTCTTACAGTCGGTGCTTTGAGCATTCCCTGTGAGACCAGTATTAGTTTCCGATACACCACTGCAGGTTCAATGAATTCCTTGGACCTTCACATTGACGATGAAACACAGAAATCGCATCGGCATTAAACACAAAAAGGCACAATGCCGCATTAAGTACAAGAATAGAGACTCTTCTTACAGTCGGTGCTTTGAGCATTCCCTGTGAGACCAGTATTAATATCCAATACACCACTGCAGGTTCAATGTGTTCCTTAGACATTCACATTGACGATGAAACACAGAAATCGCATCGGAATTAAATACCAAAGGCACAATGCCGGCTTAAGTTCAAGAATAGTGACTATTCTCACAGCCGGTGCTTCGAGTATTCCCTGTGAGACCAGTGTTAGGATCCGATTCACCACTGCAGGTTCAATGTATTCCTTGAACATACAGATTGACGATGAAACACTGAAATTACATCGGAATTAAATACAAAGGGCACAATGACGCCTTAAGGACAAGAAGAGTGAGACTTCTTAGAGTCTGTGCTTTGATCCTACCCTGTGATACCAGTATTAGTTTCTGTTACAACACTGCAGTTTCAATGTATTCCTTGGACCTTCACATTGACGATGAAACACAGAAATCGCATCGGAATTAAATACAAAGGGCAGAATGCCGCCATAGGTAGAAGAATAGGGACTCTTCTTACAGTCGGTACTTTGAGCAGTCCCTGTGAGACCTGAATTAGTTTCCGATACACCACTGCTGGTTCAATGTACTCCTTGGACTTTCACATTGACGATTATACACAGAAATCGCATCGGAATTAAATACAAAAGGCACAATGCCGCCTTAAGTACAAGAATAGAGACTCTTCTTACAGTCGGTGCTTTGAGCATTCCCCGTGAGACGAGTATTAGTTTCCGATACACCACTGCTGGATCAGTGTATTCCTTGGACTTTCACATCGACGATTATACACAGAAATCGCATCGGAATTAAATACAAAAGGCAAAATGCCGCCTTAAGTACAAGAATAGAGACTCTTCTTACAGTCGGTGCTTTGAGTATTCCCTGTGAGACCAGTATTAGTTTCCGATACACCACTGCAGGTTCAATGTATTCCTTGGACCTTCACATTGACGATGAAACACAGAAATTGCATCGCAATTAAATACAAAAGACACAATGCAGCCTTAAGTACAAGAATACAGACTCTACTTACAGTCGGTGCTTTCAGCATTCCCTGTGAGACCGGTATTAGTTTCCGATACACCACTGCAGGTTCAATGTATTCCTTGGACCTTCACGTTGACGATGAAACACAGAAATCGCATTGGAATTAAATACAAAAGGCACAATGTCGCCTTAAGTACAAGTATAGAGACTCTTCTTACAGCCTGTGCCTTGAGCATTCCCTGTGAGACCAGTATTAGTATCCGATACACCACTGCAGATTCAATGTATTCCTTGGACATACACATTGACGATGAAACACTGAAATTACATCGGAATTAAATGCAAAAGGAACAATGAGGCCTTAAGTACAAGAATAGAGCCTCTTCTTACTGTCGGGGCTTTGAGCATTCCCAGTGGTACCAGTATTAGTTTCCGATACACCACTGCAGGTTCAATGAATTCCTTGGAAATACGCATTGACGATGAAACACTGAAATTACATCGGAATTAGATACAAAGGGCACAATAACGCCTTTAGTACAAGAATAGACACTCTTCTTACAGTCGGTGCTTTGAGCATTCCCTGTGAGACCAGTATTGGTTACCGATACACCACTGCAGGTTCAATGTATTCCTTGGACCTTCACATTGACTATGAAAAACAGAAATCGCATCGGAATTGAATATAAAAGGCACAATGCCGCCTTAAGTACAAGAATACGGACTCTACTTACAGTCGGTGCTTTGAGCATTCCCTGTCAGACCAGTATTAGTTTCCGATACACCACTGCAGGTTCAATGTATTCCTTGGACATACACATAGACAATGAAACACAGAAATGGCATCGGAATGAAATACAAAGGGCACAATAACGCCTTTATTACAAGAATAGACACTCTTCTTACAGTCGGTGCTTTGAGCATTCCCTGTGAGACCAGTATTGGTTACCGATACACCACTGCAGGTTCAATGTATTCCTTGGACCTTCAGATTGACGATGAAACACAGAAATCGCATCGGAATTAAATACAAAGGGCACAATGCCGCCTAAAGTACAAGAATAGACACTTTTCTTAGAGTCGGTGCTTTGAGCATTCCCTGTGAGACCAGTATTAGATTCCGTTAAACCACTGCAGGTTCAATGTATGCCTTGCACCGTCACATTGACGATGAAACACTGAAATCGCATCGGAATTAAATACAAAAGTCACAATGCTGCCTTAAGTACAAGAATACAGACTCTACTTACTGTCGGTGCTTTGAGCATTCCCTGTGAGACCAGTATTAGTTTCCGATACACCGCTGCAGGTTCAATGTATTCCTTGGACCTTCACATTGACGATGAAACACAGAAATCGCATCGGCATTAAACACAAAAAGGCACAATGCCGCCTTAAGTACAAGAATAGAGACTTTTCTTACAGTCGGAGCTTTGAGCATTCCCTGTGAGACCAGTATTAGTATACGATACACCACTGCAGGTTCAATGTATTCCTTGGAAATACACATTGACGATGAAACACTGTAATTACATTGGAATTAAATACAAAAGGAACAATGTAGCCTTAAGTACAAGAATAGAGACTCTTCTTACTGTCGGTGTTTTGAGCATTGCCTCTGAGACCAGTATTAGTTTCCGATACACCACTGCAGGTCCCATGTATTCCTTGGACCATCACATTGACGATGAAACACAGAAATCGCATCGGAATTAAATACAAAAGGCACAATGAAGCCCTAAGTACAACAATAGAGACTCTTCTTACAGTCGGTGCTTTGAGCATTCCCTGAGAGACCAGTATTAATATCCAATACACCACTGCAGGTTCAATGTGTTCCTTAGACATTCACATTGACGATGAAACACAGAAATCGCATCGGAATTAAATACCAAAGGCACAATGCCGGCTTAAGTTCAAGAATAGAGACTATTCTCACAGCCGGTGCTTCGAGTATTCCCTGTGAGACCAGTATTAGTTTCCGATACACCACTGCAGGTTCAATGTATTCCTTGAACATACAGATTGACGATGTAACACTGAAATTACATCGGAATTAAATACAAAGGACACAATGACGCCTTAAGTACAAGAAGAGTGAGACTTCTTAGAGTCTGTGCTTTGATCCGACCCTGTGACACCAGTATTAGTTTCTGTTGCAACACTGCAGTTTCAATGTATTCCTTGGACCTTCACATTGACGATGAAACACAGAAATCGCATCGGAATTAAATACAAAGGGCAGAATGCCGCCATAGGTAGAAGAATAGAGACTCTTCTTACAGTCGGTATTTTCAACAGTCCCTGTGAGACCGGTATTAGTTTCCGATACACCACTGCTGGTTCAATGTACTCCTTGGACTTTCACATTGACGATTATACACAGAAATCGCATCGGAATTAAATACAAAATGCACAATGCCGCCTTAAGTACAAGAATAGAGACTCTTCTTACAGTCGGTGCTTTGAGCATTCCCTGTGAGACGAGTATTAGTTTCCGATACACCACTGCAGGATCAGTGAATTCCTTGGACTTTCACATCGACGATTATACACAGAAATCGCATCGGAATTAAATACAAAAGGCACAATTCCGCCTTAAGTACAAGAATAGACACTCGTCTTACAGTCGGTGCTTTGAGCATTCCCTGTGAGACCAGCATTAGTATCCGATACCCCACAGCAGATTCAATGTATTCCTTGGACATACACATTGACGATGAAACACTGAAATTACATCGGATTTAAATACAAAAGGAACAATGCCGCCTTAAGTACAAGAATAGAGACACTTCTTACTGTCGGTGCTTTGAGCATTCTCTGTGGGACCAGTATTGGTTCCCGATACACCACTGCACGTTCAATGTATTCCTTGGAAATACGCATTGACGATGAAACACTGAAATTACATCGGAACTAAATACAAAGGGCACAATGACGACTTAAGTACAAGCAGATTGAGACTTCTTAGAGTCTGTGATTTGATCCTTTCCATTGTGACCCGTATTACTTTCCATTACGCCACTGCAGGTTCAATGTATTCCTTGGACCTTAACATTGACGATTACATACAGAAATCGCATCGGAATTAAATACAAAAGGCACAACGCCGCCTTAAGAACAAGAATAGACACTCTTCTTACAGTCGGTGCTTTGAGCACTCCCTGTGAGACCAGTATTAGTTTCCGATACACCACTGCAGGTTCAATGTATTCCTTGGACCTTCACATTGACGATGAAACACAGAAATCGCATCGGAATTATATACAAAATGGCACAATGCTGCCTTAAGTACAAGAATAGAGAATCTTCATACAGTCGGTGCTTTGAGCATTCCCTGTGAGACCAGTATTAGTATCCGATACACCACTGCAGGTTCAATGTATTCCTTGGACATACATATTGACGATGAAACACTGAAATTACATCGGATTTAAATACAAAAGGAACAATGTCGCCTTAAGTACAAGAATAGAAACTCTTATTACTGTCGGTGTTTTGAGCATTCCCTCTGAGTCCAGTATTAGTTTCCGATAAACCACTGCAGGTCCAATGTAATCCTTGGACCTTCTCATTGACGATGAAACACAGAAATCGCATCGGAATTAAATACAACAGGCACAATGCCGCCATAAGTACAAGAATAGAGACTCTTCTTACAGTCGGTGCTTTGAGCATTCCCTGTGAGACCAGTATTAGTTTCCGATACACCACTGCAGATTCAATGTATTCCTTGGACCTTCACATTGACGATTATACACTGAAATCGCATCGGAATTAAATACAAAAGGCACAATGCCGCCTTAAGAACAAGAATACAGACTCTACTTACAGTCGATGTTTTGAGCATTCCCTGTGAGACCAGTATTAGTTTCCGATACACCTCAGCAGGTTCAATGTATTCCTTGGACCTTCACATTGACGATGAAACACAGAAATCGCATTGACATTAAATACAAAAGGCACAGTGCCGCCTTAAGTACAAGAATAGAGACTCTTCTTACAGTCTGTGCTTTGAGCATTCCCTGTGAGACCAGCATTAGTATCCGACACACCACTGCAGATTCAATGTATTCCTTGGACATACACATTGACGATGATACACTGAAATTACATCGGAATTAAATACAAAAGGAACAATGCCGTCTTAAGTACAATAATAGAGACTCTTCATACTGTCGGGGGAATTAAATACAACAGGCACAATGCCGCCATAAGTACAAGAATAGAGACTCTTCTTACAGTCGGTGCTTTGAGCATTCCCTGTGAGACCAGTATTAGTTTCCGATACACCACTGCAGATTCAATGTATTCCTTGGACCTTCACATTGACGATTATACACTGAAATCGCATCGGAATTAAATACAAAAGGCACAATGCCGCCTTAAGAACAAGAATACAGACTCTACTTACAGTCGATGTTTTGAGCATTCCCTGTGAGACCAGTATTAGTTTCCGATACACCTCAGCAGGTTCAATGTATTCCTTGGACCTTCACATTGACGATGAAACACAGAAATCGCATTGACATTAAATACAAAAGGCACAGTGCCGCCTTAAGTACAAGAATAGAGACTCTTCTTACAGTCTGTGCTTTGAGCATTCCCTGTGAGACCAGCATTAGTATCCGACACACCACTGCAGATTCAATGTATTCCTTGGACATACACATTGACGATGATACACTGAAATTACATCGGAATTAAATACAAAAGGAACAATGCCGTCTTAAGTACAATAATAGAGACTCTTCATACTGTCGGTGCTTTGAGCATTCTCTGTGGGACCAGTATTAGTATCCGGTACACCACTGCAGGTTCAATGTATTCCTTGGAAATACGCATTGACGATGAAACACTGAAATTACATCGGAATTAACTACAAAGGGCACAAGGACGCCTTTAGTACAAACTGAGTGAGACTTCTTAGAGTCTGTGTTTTGATCCTTTCCAGTGTGACCCGTATTAGTTTCCATTACGCCACTGCAGGTTCAATGTATTCCTTGGACCTTAACATTGACGATTACATACAGAAATCGAATCGGAATTAAATACAAAAGGAACAATGACGCCTTAAGTACAAGAATAGAGACTCTTCTTACAGTCGGTGCTTTGAGCATTCCCTGTGAGACCAGTATTAGATTCCGATACTCCACTGCAGGTCCAGTGTATTCCTTGCACTTTCACATCGACGATGAAACACAGAAATGGCATCGGAATTAAATACAAAGGGCACAATGCCGCCTTAAGTACAAGAATAGACACTCTTCTTACAGTCGATGCTTTGAGCATTCCCTGTGAGACCAGTATTAGTTTCCGATACACCAATGCAAGTTCAATGTATTCCTTGGACCTTCACAATGACGATGAAACACAGAAATTGCATCGGAATTAAATACAAAATGCACAATGCCGCCTTAAGTACAAGAATACAGACTCTACTTACAGTCGGTGCTTTGAGCATTCCCTGTGAGACCAGTATTAGTTTCCGATACACCACTGCAGATTCAATGTATTTCTTGGACCTTCACATTGACGTTTATACACAGAAATCGCATCGGAATTAAATACAAAAGGCACAATGCCGCCTTAAGTACAAGAATAGAGACTCTTCTTACAGTCGGTGCTTTTAGCATTCCCTGTGAGACCAGTATTAGTTTCCGATACACCACTGCAGATTCAATGTATTACTTGGACCTTCACATTGACGATTATACACAGAAACCGCATCGGAATTAAATACAAAAGGCACAATGCCGCCTTAAGTACAAGAATACAGACTCTACTTACAGTCGGTGCTTTGAGAATTCCCTGTGAGACCAGTATTAGTTTCCGATACACCACTGCAGGTTCAATGTATTCCTTGGAAATACGCATTGACGATGAAACACTGAAATTACATCGGAATTAAATACAAAGGGCACAATGACGCCTTAAGTATAAGCAGAGTGAGACTTCTTAGAGTCTGTGTTTTGATCTTTTCCAGTGTGACCCGTATGAGTTTCCATTACGCCACTGCAGGTTCAATGTATTCCTTGGACCTTAACATTGACGATTACATACAGAAATCGCATCGGAATTAAATACAAAAGGCTCAATGCCGCCTTAAGTACAAGAATACAGACTCTACTTACAGTCGGTGCTTTGAGCATTCCCTGTGAGACCAGTATTAGTTTCCGATACACCACTGCAGATTCAATGTATTCCTTGGACCTTAACATTGACGATTACATACAGAAATCGCATCGGAATTAAATACAAAAGGCTCAATGCCGCCTTAAGTACAAGAATAGACACTCTTCTTACAGTCGGTGCTTTGAGCATTCCCTGTGAGGCCAGTATCAGTATCCAATACACCACTGAGTGTTCAATGTATCCCTTGGACATACACATTGACGGTGAAACACTGATATTACTTCGGAATTAAATACAAAAGGAACAATGTCTCCTTAAGTACAAGAATAGAGACTCTTCTTACTGTCGGTGTTTTGAGCATTCCCTCTGAGACCAGTATTAGATTCCGATACACCACTGCAGGTCCAATGTGTTCCTTGGAACTTCACATTGATGATGAAACACAGAAATCACATCGGAATTAAATACAAAAGGAACAATGCCGCCTTAAGTACAAGAATAGAGACTCTTCTTACAGTCGGTGCTTTGAGCATTCCCTGTGAGACCAGTATTAGTGTCCGATTCACCACTGCAGGTTCAATGAATACCTTGGACCTTCACATTGACGATTATACACAGAAATCGCATAGTAATTAAATACAAAAGGCACAATGCCGCCTTAAGTACAAGAATAGTGACTTTTCTTACAGTCGGTGCTTTGAGCATCCCTGTGAGACCAGTATTAGTTTCCGATACACCACTGCAGATTCAATGTATTCCTTGGACATACACATTGACGATGAAACTCTGAAATTACATCGGAATTAAATACAAAAGGAACAATGCCGCCTTAAGTACAAGAATAGAGACTCTTCTTACAGTCGGTGCTTTGAGCATTCCTTGTGAGACCAGTATTAGTATCCGGTACACCACATCAGGTTCAATGTATTCCTTGGACATACACATCGACGATGAAACACAGAAATGGCATCGGAATTAAATACAAAGGGCACAATGCCGCCTTAAGTACAAGAATAGACACTCTTCTTACAGTCGGTGCTTTAGCATTCCCTGTGAGACCAGTATTAGTTTCCGATACACCACTGCGGTTCAATGTATTCTTTGGACCTTCACATTGACGATGAATCACAGAAATCGCATTGGAATTAAATACAAAAGGCACAATGCCGCCTTAAGTACAAGAATACAGACTCTACTTACAGTCGGAGCTTTGAGCATTCCCTGTGAGACCAGTATTAGTTTCCAATACACCACTGCAGGTTCAATGTATTCTTTGGACCTTCCCACTGACGATGAAACACAAAAATCGCATCGGAATTAAGTACAAAAAGGAACAATGACGCCTTAAGTACAAGAATAGAGACTCTTATTACAGTCGGTGCTTTGAGCATTCCTTGTGAGACCAGTATTAGTATCCGGTACACCACTTCAGGTTCAATGTATTCCTTGGACATACACATCGACGATGAAACACAGAAATGGCATCGGAATAAAATACAAAGGGCACAATGCCGCCTTAAGTACAAGAATAGACACTCTTCTTACAGTCGGTGCTTTAGCATTCCCAGTGAGACCAGTATTAGTTTCCGATACACCACTGCGGTTCAATGTATTCTTTGGACCTTCACATTGACGATGAATCACAGAAATCGCATTGGAATTAAATACAAAAGGCACAATGCAGCCTTAAGTACACGAATACAGACTCTACTTACAGTTGGTGCTTCGAGCATTCCCTGTGAGACCAGTATTAGCTTCCGATACACCACTGCAGGTTCAATGTATTCCTTGGACCTTCACATTGACGATGAGACACAGAAATCGCATCGGAATTAAATACAAAAGGCACAATGCCGCCTTAAGTACAAGATTAGAGACTCTTCTTACAGTCGGTGCATTGAGCATTCCCTGTGAGACCAGTATTAGTTTCCGATACACCACTGTAGGTTCAATGTATTCCTTGGACCTTCACATTGTCGATGCAAGACAGAAATCGCATCGGAATTAAATACAAAAGGCACAATGTCGCCTTAAGTACAAGAATAGAGACTCTTCATAGAGTCGGTTCTTTGAGCATTCCCTGTGAGACCAGTATTAGTTTTCGATACACCACTGCAGGTTCGATGTATTCCTTGGACCCTCACATTGACGATTATACACAGAAATCGCATCCTAATTAAATACAAAAGGCACAATGTCGCCTTAAGTACAAGAATAGAGACTCTTCTTACAGTCTGTGCTTTGAGCATTCCCTGTGAGACCAGTATTAGTATCCGATACACCACTGCAGATTCAATGTATTCCTTGGACATACACATTGACGATGAAACACTGAAATTACATCGGAATTAAATATAAAAGGAACAATGAGGCCTTAAGTACTAGAATAGAGACTCCTCTTACTGTCGGTGATTTGAGCATTCCCTGTGGGACCAGTATTAGTGTCCGATACACCACTGCAGGTTCAATGTATTCCTTGGAACTACGCATTGACGATGAAACACTGAAATTAAATCGGAATTAAATACAAAGGTCACAATGCCGCCTTAAGCACAAGAATAGACACTCTTCTTACAGTCGGTGCTTTGAGCATTCCCTGTGAGACCAGTATTAGTTTCCGATACACCACTGCAGGTTCAATGAATTCCTTGGACCTTCACATTGACGATGAAACACAGAAATCGCATCGGCATTAAACACAAAAAGGCACAATGCCGCATTAAGTACAAGAATAGAGACTCTTCTTACAGTCGGTGCTTTGAGCATTCCCTGTGAGACCAGTATTAATATCCAATACACCACTGCAGGTTCAATGTGTTCCTTAGACATTCACATTGACGATGAAACACAGAAATCGCATCGGAATTAAATACCAAAGGCACAATGCCGGCTTAAGTTCAAGAATAGTGACTATTCTCACAGCCGGTGCTTCGAGTATTCCCTGTGAGACCAGTGTTAGGATCCGATACACCACTGCAGGTTCAATGTATTCCTTGAACATACAGATTGACGATGAAACACTGAAATTACATCGGAATTAAATACAAAGGGCACAATGACGCCTTAAGTACAAGAAGAGTGAGACTTCTTAGGGTCTGTGCTTTGATCCTACCCTGTGATAACAGTATTAGTTTCTGTTACAACACTGCAGTTTCAATGTATCCCTTGGACCTTCACATTGACGATGAAACACAGAAATCGCATCGGAATTAAATACAAAGGGCAGAATGCCGCCATAGGTAGAAGAATAGGGACTCTTCTTACAGTCGGTACTTTGAGCAGTCCCTGTGAGACCTGAATTAGTTTCCGATACACCACTGCTGGTTCAATGTACTCCTTGGACTTTCACATTGACGATTATACACAGAAATCGCATCGGAATTAAATACAAAAGGCACAATGCCGCCTTAAGTACAAGAATAGAGACTCTTCTTACAGTCGGTGCTTTGAGCATTCCCCGTGAGACGAGTATTAGTTTCCGATGCACCACTGCTGGATCAGTGTATTCCTTGGACTTTCACATCGACGATTATACACAGAAATCGCATCGGAATTAAATACAAAAGGCAAAATGCCGCCTTAAGTACAAGAATAGAGACTCTTCTTACAGTCGGTGCTTTGAGCATTCCCTGTGAGACCAGTATTAGTTTCCGATACACCACTGCAGGTTCAATGTATTCCTTGGACCTTCACATTGACGATGAAACACAGAAATTGCATCGCAATTAAATACAAAAGACACAATGCAGCCTTAAGTACAAGAATACAGACTCTACTTACAGTCGGTGCTTTCAGCATTCCCTGTGAGACCGGTATTAGTTTCCGATACACCACTGCAGGTTCAATGTATTCCTTGGACCTTCACGTTGACGATGAAACACAGAAATCGCATTGGAATTAAATACAAAAGGCACAATGTCGCCTTAAGTACAAGTATAGAGACTCTTCTTACAGCCTGTGCCTTGAGCATTCCCTGTGAGACCAGTATTAGTATCCGATACACCACTGCAGATTCAATGTATTCCTTGGACATACACATTGACGATGAAACACTGAAATTACATCGGAATTAAATGCAAAAGGAACAATGAGGCCTTAAGTACAAGAATAGAGCCTCTTCTTACTGTCGGGGCTTTGAGCATTCCCAGTGGTACCAGTATTAGTTTCCGATACACCACTGCAGGTTCAATGAATTCCTTGGAAATACGCATTGACGATGAAACACTGAAATTACATCGGAATTAGATACAAAGGGCACAATAACGCCTTTAGTACAAGAATAGACACTCTTCTTACAGTCGGTGCTTTGAGCATTCCCTGTGAGACCAGTATTGGTTACCGATACACCACTGCAGGTTCAATGTATTCCTTGGACCTTCACATTGACTATGAAAAACAGAAATCGCATCGGAATTGAATATAAAAGGCACAATGCCGCCTTAAGTACAAGAATACGGACTCTACTTACAGTCGGTGCTTTGAGCATTCCCTGTCAGACCAGTATTAGTTTCCGATACACCACTGCAGGTTCAATGTATTCCTTGGACATACACATAGACAATGAAACACAGAAATGGCATCGGAATGAAATACAAAGGGCACAATAACGCCTTTATTACAAGAATAGACACTCTTCTTACAGTCGGTGCTTTGAGCATTCCCTGTGAGACCAGTATTGGTTACCGATACACCACTGCAGGTTCAATGTATTCCTTGGACCTTCAGATTGACGATGAAACACAGAAATCGCATCGGAATTAAATACAAAGGGCACAATGCCGCCTAAAGTACAAGAATAGACACTTTTCTTAGAGTCGGTGCTTTGAGCATTCCCTGTGAGACCAGTATTAGATTCCGTTAAACCACTGCAGGTTCAATGTATGCCTTGCACCGTCACATTGACGATGAAACACTGAAATCGCATCGGAATTAAATACAAAAGTCACAATGCTGCCTTAAGTACAAGAATACAGACTCTACTTACTGTCGGTGCTTTGAGCATTCCCTGTGAGACCAGTATTAGTTTCCGATACACCGCTGCAGGTTCAATGTATTCCTTGGACCTTCACATTGACGATGAAACACAGAAATCGCATCGGCATTAAACACAAAAAGGCACAATGCCGCCTTAAGTACAAGAATAGAGACTTTTCTTACAGTCGGAGCTTTGAGCATTCCCTGTGAGACCAGTATTAGTATACGATACACCACTGCAGGTTCAATGTATTCCTTGGAAATACACATTGACGATGAAACACTGTAATTACATTGGAATTAAATACAAAAGGAACAATGTAGCCTTAAGTACAAGAATAGAGACTCTTCTTACTGTCGGTGTTTTGAGCATTGCCTCTGAGACCAGTATTAGTTTCCGATACACCACTGCAGGTCCCATGTATTCCTTGGACCATCACATTGACGATGAAACACAGAAATCGCATCGGAATTAAATACAAAAGGCACAATGAAGCCCTAAGTACAACAATAGAGACTCTTCTTACAGTCGGTGCTTTGAGCATTCCCTGAGAGACCAGTATTAATATCCAATACACCACTGCATTTTCAATGTGTTCCTTAGACATTCACATTGACGATGAAACACAGAAATCGCATCGGAATTAAATACCAAAGGCACAATGCCGGCTTAAGTTCAAGAATAGAGACTATTCTCACAGCCGGTGCTTCGAGTATTCCCTGTGAGACCAGTATTAGTTTCCGATACACCACTGCAGGTTCAATGTATTCCTTGAACATACAGATTGACGATGTAACACTGAAATTACATCGGAATTAAATACAAAGGACACAATGACGCCTTAAGTACAAGAAGAGTGAGACTTCTTAGAGTCTGTGCTTTGATCCGACCCTGTGACACCAGTATTAGTTTCTGTTGCAACACTGCAGTTTCAATGTATTCCTTGGACCTTCACATTGACGACGAAACACAGAAATCGCATCGGAATTAAATACAAAGGGCAGAATGCCGCCATAGGTAGAAGAATAGAGACTCTTCTTACAGTCGGTATTTTCAACAGTCCCTGTGAGACCGGTATTAGTTTCCGATACACCACTGCTGGTTCAATGTACTCCTTGGACTTTCACATTGACGATTATACACAGAAATCGCATCGGAATTAAATACAAAATGCACAATGCCGCCTTAAGTACAAGAATAGAGACTCTTCTTACAGTCGGTGCTTTGAGCATTCCCTGTGAGACGAGTATTAGTTTCCGATACACCACTGCAGGATCAGTGAATTCCTTGGACTTTCACATCGACGATTATACACAGAAATCGCATCGGAATTAAATACAAAAGGCACAATTCCGCCTTAAGTACAAGAATAGACACTCGTCTTACAGTCGGTGCTTTGAGCATTCCCTGTGAGACCAGCATTAGTATCCGATACCCCACAGCAGATTCAATGTATTCCTTGGACATACACATTGACGATGAAACACTGAAATTACATCGGATTTAAATACAAAAGGAACAATGCCGCCTTAAGTACAAGAATAGAGACACTTCTTACTGTCGGTGCTTTGAGCATTCTCTGTGGGACCAGTATTGGTTCCCGATACACCACTGCACGTTCAATGTATTCCTTGGAAATACGCATTGACGATGAAACACTGAAATTACATCGGAACTAAATACAAAGGGCACAATGACGACTTAAGTACAAGCAGATTGAGACTTCTTAGAGTCTGTGATTTGATCCTTTCCATTGTGACCCGTATTACTTTCCATTACGCCACTGCAGGTTCAATGTATTCCTTGGACCTTAACATTGACGATTACATACAGAAATCGCATCGGAATTAAATACAAAAGGCACAACGCCGCCTTAAGAACAAGAATAGACACTCTTCTTACAGTCGGTGCTTTGAGCACTCCCTGTGAGACCAGTATTAGTTTCCGATACACCACTGCAGGTTCAATGTATTCCTTGGACCTTCACATTGACGATGAAACACAGAAATCGCATCGGAATTATATACAAAATGGCACAATGCTGCCTTAAGTACAAGAATAGAGAATCTTCATACAGTCGGTGCTTTGAGCATTCCCTGTGAGACCAGTATTAGTATCCGATACACCACTGCAGGTTCAATGTATTCCTTGGACATACATATTGACGATGAAACACTGAAATTACATCGGATTTAAATACAAAAGGAACAATGTCGCCTTAAGTACAAGAATAGAAACTCTTATTACTGTCGGTGTTTTGAGCATTCCCTCTGAGTCCAGTATTAGTTTCCGATAAACCACTGCAGGTCCAATGTAATCCTTGGACCTTCTCATTGACGATGAAACACAGAAATCGCATCGGAATTAAATACAACAGGCACAATGCCGCCATAAGTACAAGAATAGAGACTCTTCTTACAGTCGGTGCTTTGAGCATTCCCTGTGAGACCAGTATTAGTTTCCGATACACCACTGCAGATTCAATGTATTCCTTGGACCTTCACATTGACGATTATACACTGAAATCGCATCGGAATTAAATACAAAAGGCACAATGCCGCCTTAAGAACAAGAATACAGACTCTACTTACAGTCGATGTTTTGAGCATTCCCTGTGAGACCAGTATTAGTTTCCGATACACCTCAGCAGGTTCAATGTATTCCTTGGACCTTCACATTGACGATGAAACACAGAAATCGCATTGACATTAAATACAAAAGGCACAGTGCCGCCTTAAGTACAAGAATAGAGACTCTTCTTACAGTCTGTGCTTTGAGCATTCCCTGTGAGACCAGCATTAGTATCCGACACACCACTGCAGATTCAATGTATTCCTTGGACATACACATTGACGATGATACACTGAAATTACATCGGAATTAAATACAAAAGGAACAATGCCGTCTTAAGTACAATAATAGAGACTCTTCATACTGTCGGGGGAATTAAATACAACAGGCACAATGCCGCCATAAGTACAAGAATAGAGACTCTTCTTACAGTCGGTGCTTTGAGCATTCCCTGTGAGACCAGTATTAGTTTCCGATACACCACTGCAGATTCAATGTATTCCTTGGACCTTCACATTGACTATTATACACTGAAATCGCATCGGAATTAAATACAAAAGGCACAATGCCGCCTTAAGAACAAGAATACAGACTCTACTTACAGTCGATGTTTTGAGCATTCCCTGTGAGACCAGTATTAGTTTCCGATACACCTCAGCAGGTTCAATGTATTCCTTGGACCTTCACATTGACGATGAAACACAGAAATCGCATTGACATTAAATACAAAAGGCACAGTGCCGCCTTAAGTACAAGAATAGAGACTCTTCTTACAGTCTGTGCTTTGAGCATTCCCTGTGAGACCAGCATTAGTATCCGACACACCACTGCAGATTCAATGTATTCCTTGGACATACACATTGACGATGATACACTGAAATTACATCGGAATTAAATACAAAAGGAACAATGCCGTCTTAAGTACAATAATAGAGACTCTTCATACTGTCGGTGCTTTGAGCATTCTCTGTGGGACCAGTATTAGTATCCGGTACACCACTGCAGGTTCAATGTATTCCTTGGAAATACGCATTGACGATGAAACACTGAAATTACATCGGAATTAACTACAAAGGGCACAAGGACGCCTTTAGTACAAACTGAGTGAGACTTCTTAGAGTCTGTGTTTTGATCCTTTCCAGTGTGACCCGTATTAGTTTCCATTACGCCACTGCAGGTTCAATGTATTCCTTGGACCTTAACATTGACGATTACATACAGAAATCGAATCGGAATTAAATACAAAAGGAACAATGACGCCTTAAGTACAAGAATAGAGACTCTTCTTACAGTCGGTGCTTTGAGCATTCCCTGTGAGACCAGTATTAGATTCCGATACTCCACTGCAGGTCCAGTGTATTCCTTGCACTTTCACATCGACGATGAAACACAGAAATGGCATCGGAATTAAATACAAAGGGCACAATGCCGCCTTAAGTACAAGAATAGACACTCTTCTTACAGTCGATGCTTTGAGCATTCCCTGTGAGACCAGTATTAGTTTCCGATACACCAATGCAAGTTCAATGTATTCCTTGGACCTTCACAATGACGATGAAACACAGAAATTGCATCGGAATTAAATACAAAATGCACAATGCCGCCTTAAGTACAAGAATACAGACTCTACTTACAGTCGGTGCTTTGAGCATTCCCTGTGAGACCAGTATTAGTTTCCGATACACCACTGCAGATTCAATGTATTTCTTGGACCTTCACATTGACGTTTATACACAGAAATCGCATCGGAATTAAATACAAAAGGCACAATGCCGCCTTAAGTACAAGAATAGAGACTCTTCTTACAGTCGGTGCTTTTAGCATTCCCTGTGAGACCAGTATTAGTTTCCGATACACCACTGCAGATTCAATGTATTACTTGGACCTTCACATTGACGATTATACACAGAAACCGCATCGGAATTAAATACAAAAGGCACAATGCCGCCTTAAGTACAAGAATACAGACTCTACTTACAGTCGGTGCTTTGAGAATTCCCTGTGAGACCAGTATTAGTTTCCGATACACCACTGCAGGTTCAATGTATTCCTTGGAAATACGCATTGACGATGAAACACTGAAATTACATCGGAATTAAATACAAAGGGCACAATGACGCCTTAAGTATAAGCAGAGTGAGACTTCTTAGAGTCTGTGTTTTGATCTTTTCCAGTGTGACCCGTATGAGTTTCCATTACGCCACTGCAGGTTCAATGTATTCCTTGGACCTTAACATTGACGATTACATACAGAAATCGCATCGGAATTAAATACAAAAGGCTCAATGCCGCCTTAAGTACAAGAATAGAGACTCTTCGTACAGTCGGTGCTTTGAGCATTCCCTGTGAGACCAGTATTAGTTTCCGATACACCACTGCAGGTTCAGTGTATTCCTTGGACTCTCACATTGACGATGAAACACAGAAGTGGCATCGGAATGAAATACAAAGGGCACAATGCCGCCTTAAGTACAAGAATAGACACTCTTCTTACAGTCGGTGCTTTGAGCATTCCCTGTGATACCAGTATTAGTTTCCGATACACCAATGCAGGTTCAACGTATTCCTTCGACCTTCACATTGACGATGAAACACAGAAATCGCATCGGAATTAAATACAAAATGCACAATGCCGCCTTAAGTATAAGAATACAGACTCTACTTACAGTCGGTGCTTTGAGCATTCCCTGTGAGACCAGTATTAGTTTCCGATACACCACTGCAGGTTCAATGTATTTCTTGGACCTTCGCATTGATGATGAAACACAGAAATCGCATCGGAACTAAATACAAAAAGGCACAATGCCGCCTTAAGTACAAGAAGAGAGACTCTTCTTACAGTCGGTGCTTTGAGCACTCCCTGTGAGACCAGTATTAGTATCCGGTACACCACATCAGGTTCAATGTATTCCTTGGCCATACACATCGACGATGAAACACAGAAATGGCATCGGAATTAAATACAAAAGGAACAATGTCGCCTTAAGTACAAGAATAGAGACTCTTCTTACTGTCGGTGTTTTGAGCTTTCCCTCTGAGACCAGTATTAGTTTCCGATACACCAACTGCAGGTCCAATGTATTCCTTGGACCTTCACATTGACGGTATAACACAGACATCGCATCGGAATTAAATACAACAGGCACAAAGCCGCCTTACGTACAAGAATAGAGACTCTTCTTACAGTCTGAGCTATCAGCATTCCCTGTGAGACCAGTATTATTTTCCGATACACCACTGCAGGTTGATTGTATTCCTTGGAGCTTCACATTGACGATCATACACAGAAATCGCATCGGAATTAAAAACAAAAGGCACAATGCCGCCTTAAGTACAAGAATAGAGACTCTTCTTACTGCCGGTGCTTTGAGCATGCCCTGTGAGACCAGTATTGGTATCCGACACACCACTGCCGGTTCAATGTAGTCCTTGGACACACACATTGACGATGAAACTCAGAAATTTCATCGGAATTAAATACAAAAGGCACAATGACGCCTTAAGAACAAGAAGATTGCGAATTCTTAGGGTCTGTGCTTTAATCCTTTCCTGTGAGACCAGTATTAGTTTCCGATACACCACTGCAGGTTCAATGTATTCCTTGGACCTTCACATTGACGATGCTACATAGAAATCGCATCGGAATTAAATACAAAAGGCAGAATGCTGCCTTATGTACAAGAATAGAGACTCTTCTTACAGTCGTTGCTGTGAGCATTCCCTGTGAGACCAGTATTAGTTTCCGATACACCACTGCTGGTTCAATGTATTCCTTGGACCTTCACATTGACGATGAAACACAGAAATCGCATCGGAAATAAATACAAAAGGCACTATGCCACCTTAAGTAGAATAATAGAGACTCTTCTTACAGTCGGTGATTTGAGCATTCCCTGTGAGACCTGTATTAGTTTCCGATACACCACTGCAGGTTCAATGTATTCCTTGGACCTTCACATTGACCATGAAACACAGAAATCGCATCGTAATTAAATACAAAAAGGCACAATGCCGCCTTAAGTACAAGAATAGAGACTCTTCTTACAGTCGGTGCTTTGAGCATTCCCTGTGAGACCAGTATTAGTATCCGATACACCACTGCAGGATCAATGTATTCCTTAGACAATCACATCGATTATGAAACACAGAAATGGCATCGGAATTATATACAAAGGGCACAATGCCGCATTAAGTACAAGAATAGAGACTCTTCTTACTGTCGGTGGTTTGAGCATTCCCTGCGAGACCAGTATTAGTTTCCGATACACCACTGCAGGTTCAATGTATTCCTTGGACCTTCACATTGAAGATGAAACACAGAAATCGCATCGGAATTAAATACAAAAGGCACAATGCCGCCTTACGTACAATAATAGAGACTCTTCTTACAGTCGGTGTTTTGAGCATTCCCTGGGAGATCAGTATTAGTTTCCGATACTCCACTGCAGCTTCAAAGTATTCCTTGGACCTTCATATTGACGATGAAACACTGAAATCGCATCGGAAATAAATACAAAAGGAACAATGCCGCGTTCATTGCAAGAATAGAGATACTTCTTACAGTCGGTGTTTTGAGCATTCCCTGTGAGACCAGTATTAGTTACCGATACACCACTGCAGGTTCAATGTATTCCTTGCACATGCACATAGACGATGAAACACTGAAATTACATAGGAATTAATTACAAAGGGCACAATGACGCCTTAAGTGCAAGAAGATTGAGTCTTCTTAGGGTCTGAGCTTTGATCCTTTCCTGTGAGACCGATATTAGTTTCCGATACACCACTGCAGATTCAATGTATTCCATGGACCTTCACATTGGCGATGCTCCACAGAAATCGCATCGGAATTAATTACAAAAGGCACAATGCTGCTATTAAGTACAAGAATAGAGATTCTTCTTACAGTCAGTGCTTTGAGCATTCCCTGTGAGACTAGTATTAGTTTCTGATACACCACTGCTGGTTCAATGTATTTCTTGGACCTTCACATTGACGATGAAACACAGTAATCGCATCGGAATTAAATACAAAAGGCAAAATACAGCCTTAAGTACAAGAATAGATACTCTTCTTACAGTCGGTGCTTTGAACATTCCCTGCGAGACTTGTATTAGTTTCCGATACACCACAGCCAGTTCAATGTATTCCTTGGACATACACATTGACGATGAACACTGAAATTACATCGTAATTAAATATGAAAGGCACTATGCCGCCTTAAGTGCAAGAAGAGTGAGACTTCTTAGAGACTGAGCTTTGATCCTTTCCTGTGAGACCAGTATTAGTTTCCGATACACCACTGCAGGTCCAATGTATTCCTTGGACCTTCACATTGACGATAAATCACAGAAATCGCAACGGAATTAAATACAAAAGGCACAATGCCGCCTTAAGGACAAGAATAGAGACTCTTCTTAAAGTCGGTGCTTAGAGCATTCCCTGTGAGACCAGTATTAGTTTCCGATACACCACTGCAGGCTCAATGTATTCCTTGGACCTTCACATTGACGATGAATCACAGAATTGGAATCGGAATTAAATACAGAAAGCACAATGGCGCCTTAAGTACAAGAATAGACACTCTTCTTACAGGCGATGATTCGAGCATTCCCTGTGGGACCAGTGTTTGTTTCCGATACACCACTGCAGGTTGATTGTATTCCTTGGACCTTCAAATTGACGATGAAACACAGAAATCGCACCGGAATTAAATACAAAAGGCACATTGCCGCCTTAAGTACAACAATACAGACACTACATACAGTCGGTGCTTTGAGCATTGCCTGTGAGTCCAGTATTAGTTTCCGATACAGCACTGCAGGTTCAATGTATTCCTTGGACCTTCACATTGACGATGAAACACAGAAATCGCATCGGAATTAAATACAAAAGGCACAATGGCGCCTTAAGTACAAGTATAAAGTCTCTTCTTACAGTCGGTGCTTTGAGCAATCCCTGTGAGACCAGTGTTAGTATCCGATACACCACTGCAGGTTCAATGTATTCCTTGGACATACAAATTGACGATGAAATACTGAAGTTACATCGGAATTAAATACAAAAGCCACAATGCAACCTTAAGTGCAAGAAGAGTGTTGCTTCATATAGGCTGTGCTTTGATCCTTTCCTGTGAGACCTGTATTAGTTTCCGATACACCACTGCAGTTTCAATGTATTCCTTGCACCTTCACATTGACGAAGAAACACAGAAATCGCATCGGAATTAAATACCAAAGGCACAATGAAGCCTTAAGTACAAGAATAGAGACTCTTTTCACAGTCGGTGCTTCGCATATTCCCTGTGATACTAGTATTAGTTTCCGATACACCACTGGATGTTCAATGTATTCCTTGGACATTCACATTGACGATGGAACACTGAAATTACATCGGAATTAAATACATAAGGCACAATGCCGCCTTAATTACAAGGATAGAGACTCTTCTTACAGTCGGTGCTTTGAGCATGCCCTGTGAGACCAGTATTAGTTTCCGATACACCACCGCACGTTCAATGTATTTCTTAGACATACACTTTGACGATGAAACACTGTAATTACATCGCAATTAAATACAAAGGTCACAATGACGCCTTAAGTACAAGAATAGAGGCTCTTCTTACAGTCGGTGCATTGAGCATCGCCTGAGAGACCAGTATTAGTAATCCGATACACCACTCCAGGTTCAATGTATTCCTCGGACCTTCACATTGACGATGAAACACAGAAATCGCATCGGAATTAAATACCAAAGGCACAATGAAGCCTTAAGTACAAGAATAGAGACTCTTTTCACAGTCGGTGCTTCGCATATTCCCTGTGAGACTAGTATTAGTTTCCGATACACCACTGCAGGTTCAATTAATTCCTTGGACATATACATGGCCTATGAAACACTGAAATTACATCGGAATAAACACAAAGGGCACAATGACGCCTTATGTACAAGAATAGAGACTCTTCTTACAGTCGATGCTTTGAGCATTCCCTGTGAGACCAGTATTAGTTTCCGATACACCACTGAAGATTCAATGTATTCCATGGACCATCACATTGACGATGAATCACAGAAATCGCATCGGAATTAAATACAAAAGGCGCAATGCCGCCTTAAGTACAAGAATAGAGACTCTTCTTACAGTCGGTGCTTTGAGCATTCCCTGTGAGACCAGTATTAGTTTCCGATACACCACTGAAGATTCAATGTATTCCTTGGAGCTTCACATTGACGATGAAACACAGAAATCGCATCGGAATTAAACACAAAAGGCACAATGCAGCCTTAAGTGAGGGAGTAGAGATTCTCCTTACTGTCGTTGCTTTGATCCTTTCCTGTGAGACCAGTATTAGTTTCCGATACACCAATGCTGGTTCAATGTATTCCTTGGAACTTCACATTGACGATGAAACACAGAAATCGCATCGGAATTAAATACAAAAGACACAATGCCGCCTTAAGAACAAGAACACAGCCTCTTCTTACAGTCTGTGCTCTGAGCGTTCCCTGTGAGACCAATATTAGCTTCCGGTACACCACTGCAGATCCAATGTATTCCTTGGACATTCACATTGACGACGAAACACAGAAATCGCATCGGAATTAAATACAAAAGGCACAATGCCGCCTTAAGTACAACAATAGAGACACTTCTTACAGTCGGTGCTTTGAGCATTCCCTGTTAAAGCAGTATTAGTTTCCGATACACCACTGCAGGTTCAATGTATTCCTTGGACCTTCACATTGACGATCAATCACAGAAATCGCATCTGAATTTAATACAAAAGGAACAATGCCGCCTTAAGTGCAAGAGTAGAGACTCTTCTAACAGTCGGTGCTTTGCGCATTCCCTGTCAGACCAGTATTAGTTTCCGTTACACCACTGCAGGTTCAATGTATTCCTTGGACATACACATTGACGATGAAACACTGAAATTACATCGGAATTAAATACAAAAGGCACAATGCCGCCTTAATTGCAAGAAGAGTGAGCCTTCTTAGAGTCTCTGCTTTGATCCTTCCCTGTGAGACCAGTATTAGTTTCTGATACACCACTGCAGGTTCAATGTATTCCTTGGACATTCACATTGACGATCAAACACTGAAATTACAGTGGAATTAAGTACAAAAGGCACAATGCCGCCTTAATTGCAAGAAGACTGAGACTTCTTAGAGTCAGTGCTTTGATCCTTTCCCGTGAGACCAGTTTTAGTTTCCGATACACCACTGCAGGTTCAATGAATTCCTTGGACCTTCACATTGACGATGAAACACAGAAGTCGCATCGGAATTAAATACAAAAGGTACAATGCCGCCTTAAGTACAAGAATAGAGACTCTTCTTACAGTCGGTGTTTTGAGCATTCCCTGTGAGACCAGTGTTAGTTTCCGATACACCACTGCAGGTTCAATGTATTCCTTGGACCTTCACATTGACGATGAAACACAGAAATCGCATCGGAATTAAACACAAAAGGCACAATGCCGCCTTAAGTACAAGAATAGAGGCTCTTCTTACAGTCGGTGCTTTGAGCATTCAATGTGAGACCAGTATTAGTTTCCGATACACCACTGCAGATTCAATGTATTCCTTGGAGCTTCACATTGACGATGAAACACAGAAATCGCATCGGAATTAAATACAAAATTCACAATGCCGTCTTAAATGAGGGAGTAGAGACTCTTCTTACAGTCGGTGCTATGAGCATTCCCTGTGAGACCAGTATTAGTTTCCGATACACCACTGCAGGTTCAATGTATTCCTTGGACCTTCACGTTGACGATGAAACATAGAATTCGCATCGGAATTAAATACAAAAGGCACAATGCCGCCTTAAGTGCAACAAGAGTGAGTGGTCATAGAGTCTGTGCTTTGATCCTTTCCTGTGAGACCAGGATTAGTTTCAAATCCACCACTGCAGGTTCAATGTATTCCTTGGACCTTCGCATTGACGATGAATCACAGAAATCGCATCGGAATTAAATACAAAAGGCACAATGCCGACGTAAGTACAACAATAGAGACTCTACTTACAGTCGGTGCTTTGAGCAATCCCTGTGAGACCAGTATTAGTTTCCGATACACCACTGCAGATTCAATGTATTCCTTGGAGCTTCACATTGACGATGAAACACAGAAATCGCATCGGAATTAAATACAAAAGGCACAATGCCGCCTTAAGTGAGGGAGTAGAGACTCTTATTACTGTCGTTGCTTTGGGCATTCCCTGTGAGACCAGTATTAGTTTCCGGTACACCACTGCAGGTTCAATGTATTCCTTGGACATTCAAATTGACGAGGAAACACTGAAATTGGATTGGATTTAAATACTAAAGGCACAATGCCGCCTTAATTGCAAGAAGAGTGAGACTTCTTAGAGTCTGTGCTTTGATCCTTTCCTGTGAGACCAGTATTAGTTTCCGATACACCACTGCAGGTTCAATGCATTCCTTGGACCGTTACATTGAATAATGAAAGACAGAAATCGTATCGGAATTAAACTAAAAAGGCACTAAGCCGCCATAAGTACACGAATACAGACTCTTCTTACAGTCGGTGCTTTGAGCATTTCCTGTGAGACCTGTATTAGTTTGCGATACACCACTGCAGGTTCAATGTATTCCTTGGACCTTCACATTGACGACGAAACACAGAAATCGCATCGGAATTAAATACTAAAGGCACAATGCCGCCTTAAGTACAAGAATAGAGACTCTTCTTACAGTCGGTGCTATGAGCATTCCCTGTGAGACCAGTATTAGTTTCCGATACATCACTGTAGATTCAATGTATTCCTTGGACCTTCACATTGACGATGAAACACAGAAATCGCATCGGAATTAAATACAAAAGGGACAATGCCGCCTTAAGTGCAAGAAGAGTGAGACTTCTTAGAGTCTGTGCTTTGATCCTTTCCTGTGAGACCAGTATTAGTTTCAGATACACCACTGCAGGTTCAATGTATTCCTTGGACCTTCACATTGTCGATGAATCACAGAAATCGCATCGGAATTAAATACAAAAGGCACAATGGCGCCTTAAGTACAAGAATAGAGACTCTTCTTACAGTCGGTGCTTTGAGCATTCCCTGTGAGACCAGTATTAGTTTCCGATACACCACTGCAGATTCAATGTATTCCTTAGAGCTTCACATTGACGATATAACACAGAAAACGCATCGGAATTAAATACAAAAGGCACAATGCCGCCTTAAGTGAGGGAGTAGAGACTCTTCTTACAGTCGTTGCTTTGAGCATTCCCTGTGAGACCAGTATTAGTTTCCAATACACCACTGCAGGTTCAATGTATTCCTTGGACATTCACATTGACGATCAAACACTGAAATTACACTGGAATTAAGTACAAGAGGCACAATGCCGCCTTAAGCACAAGAACACAGACTCTTCTTACAGTCTGTGATTTGAGCATACCCTGTGAGAGCAGTATTAGTTTCCGATACACCACTGAAGGTTCAATGTATTCCTTGGACCTTCACATTGACGATGAAACACAGAAATCGCATCGGAATTAAATACAAAAGGCACAATGCCGCCTTAAGTACAACAATAGAGGCTTTTCTTACAGTCGGTGCTTTGAGCATTCCCTGTGAGACCAGTATTACTTTCAGATACACAACTGCAGGTTCAATGTCTTCCGTGGACATACACAATGACGATGAAACACTGAAATTACATCGGAATTAAATACAAATGACACATTGCCGCCTTAATGCAAGAAGAGTGAGACTTCTTAGAGTCCATTCTTTGATACGTTCCTGTGAGTCCAGTATTAGTTTCCGATACACCACTGCAGGTTCAAAGTATTCCTTGGACCCTCACATTGACGATAAAAAACAGAAATTGCAATGGAATTAAATACAAAAGGCACAATGCCGCCTTAAGTACAAGAATAGTGACTCTTCTTACTGTCGGTGCTTTGAGCATTCATTGTGAAATCGGTATTAGTTTCGGATACACCACTGCAGGTTAAATGCATTCCTTGGACCTTCACATTGACGATGAATCACAGAAATCGCATCGGAATTGAAAACAAAATGCACAATGGCACCTTAAGTACAAGAATAGAGACTCTTCTTACAGTCGGTGCTTTGAGCATTCCCTGTGAGACCAGTATTAGTTTCCGATACACCACTGCAGATTCAATGTATTTCTTGGAGCTTCACATTGACGATATAACACAGAAATCGCATCGGAATTAAATACAAAAGGCACAATGCAGCCTTAAGTACAACAATAGAGGTTCTTCTTACAGTCGGTGCTTTGAGCATTCCCTGTGAGACCAGTATTAGTTTCCGATACACCACTGCAGGTTCAATGTGTTCCTTGGACATACACATTGACGATGAAATACTGAAATTACATCGGAACTAAATATAAAAGGCACAATGCCGCCTTAAGTGCTAGAAGAGTGAGACTTCTTAGAGTCTGTGCCTTGATCCTTTCCTGAGAGACCAGTATTAGTTTCCGATACACCACTGCAGGTTCAATGTATTCCTTGTACTTTCACATTGACAATGGAACACAGAAATCCTTTCGGGATTAAATACAAAAGGCACAATGCCGCATTAATTACAAGTATAGGGCCTCTTCTTACAGTCGGTGCTTTGAGCATTCCCTGTGAGACCAGTAATAGATTCCGATACACCACTGCAGGTTCAATTTATACCTTGGACGTCCACATTCACGGTGAAACACAGACATTGCATCGGAAATCAATACAAAAGGCACAATGCCGCCTTAAGTACAAGAATAGAGACACTTCTTACAGTCGGTGCTTTGAGCATTGCCTCTCAGAGCAGTATTAGTGTCTGATACACCACTGCAGGTTCAAGGTATTCCTTGGACCTTCACATTGACTATGAAACACAGAAATCGCATCGGAATTAAATACAAAATGCACAAGGAAGCCTTAAGTACAAGAATAGAGACTCTTCTTACAGTCGGTGCTTTGAGCATTCCCTGTGAACCAGTATCAGTTTCCGATACACCACTGCAGGTTCAAAGTATTCCTTGGACATTCACATTGACTATGAAACACAGAAATCGCATCGGAATTAAATACAAAAGGCATAATGCCGCCTTAAGTACAAGAATAGAGACACTTCTTACAGTCGGTGCTTTGAGCATTCCCTCTGGGAGCAGTATTAGTTTCCGATACACCGCTGCAGGTTCAAAGTATTCCTTGGACCTTCACATTGACTATGAAACACAGAAATCGCATCGGAAATAAATACAAAAGGCACATTGCCGCCTTAAGTACAAGAATAGAGACTCTTCTTAGAGTCGGTGCTTTGAGCATTCCCTTTGAGACCAGTATTAGTTTCCGATACACCACTGCAGGTTCAATGTATTCCTTGGACCTTCGCATTGACGATGAAACACAGTAATCGCATCGGAATTAAATACAAAAGGCACAATGCCGCCTTAAGTAAATGAATAGAGACTCTTCTTACAGTCGGTGTTTTGAGCATTCCCTGTGCGACCAGTATTAGTTTCCGATACATCACTGTAGGTACAATGTGTTCCTTGGACATACACATTGAAGATGAAACACTGAAATTACATCGGAATTAAATACAAAAGGCACAATGCCGACTTAAGTGCAAGAAGAGTGAGTCCTCTTAGAGTCTGTGCTTTGATCCTTTCCTGTGAGACCAGTATTAGTTTCCGATACACCACTGCAGGTTCAATGTATTCCTTGGACCTTCACAGTGACGATGAAACACAGAAATCGCATCGTAATTAAATACAAAAGGCACAATGCCGCCTCAAGTACAAGAACACAGACTCTTCTTACAGTCTGTGCTTTGAGCATTCTCTCTGAGACCAGTACTAGTTTCCGATACACCACCGCAGGGTCAATGTATTCCCTGGAATTTCACATTGCCCAAGAAACACAGAAATCGCATCGGAATTAAATACAAAAGGCACAATGCCGTCTAAAGTACAAGAATAGAGACTCTTCTTACAATCGGTGCTTTGAGCATTCCCTGTGAAACCAGTATTAGTTTCCGATACACCACTAAGGGTTCAAAAAATTCCTTGGACCTTCACATTGACGATGAAACACAGAAATCGCATCGGAATTCAATACAAAAGGCACAATGCCGGCTTAAGTACAAGAATAGAGACTCTTCTTACAGTCGGTGCTTTGAGCATTCCCTGTGAGACCAGTATTACTTTCTGATACACCACTGCAGGTTCAATGTATTCCTTGGACATACAATATGACGATGAAACACTGAAATTACATCGGAATTAAAAACAAAAGACACAATGCCGCCTTAATGCAAGACGAGTGAGACTTCTTAGAGTCCATTCTTTGATACTTTCCTGTGAGTCCAGTATTAGTTTCCGATACACTACTGCAGGTTCAAAGTATTCCTTGGACCCTCACATTGACGATAAAAAACAGAAATTGCATCGGAATTAAATACAAAAGGCGCAATGCAGCCTTAACTACAAGAATAGAGACTCTTCTTACTGTCGGTGCTTTGAGCATTCATCGTGAAATCGGTATTAGTTTCCGATACAGCACTGCTGGTTCAATGTATTTCTTGGACGTCCACATTCACGGTGAAACACAGAAATTGCATCCGAAATCAATACAAAAGGCACAATGCCGCCTTAAGTACAAGAATAGAGACACTTCTTACAGACGGTGCTTTGAGCAATGCCTCTCAGAGCTGTATTAGTTTCTGATACACCACTGCAGGTTCAAGGTATTCCTTGGACCTTCACATTCACTATGAAACACAGAAATCGCATCGGAATTAAATACAAAAGGCACAATGCCGCCTTAAGTACAAGAATAGAGATACTTCTTACAGTCGGTGCTTTGAGCATTCCCTCTGAGAGCAGTATTAGTTTCCGATACACCACTGCAGGTTCAAAGTATCCCTTGGACCTTCACATTGACTATGAAACACAGATATCGCATAGGAATTAAATATAAAAGGCACAATGCCGCCTTAAGTACATGAATAGAGACTCTTCTTACAGTCGGTGTTTTGAGCATTCCCTGTGCGACCAGTATTAGTTTCCGATACACCACTGCAGGTTCAATAAATTCCTTGGAAATTCACATTGACGATGAAACACAGAAATCGCATCGGAATTCAATACAAAAGGCACAATGCCGCCTTAAGTACAAGAATAGAGACTCTTGTTACAGTCGGTGCTTTGAGCATTCTCTGTGAGACCAGTATTACTTTCTGATACACCACTTCAGGTTCAATGTATTCATTGGACATACACAATGACGATGAAACACTGAAATTACATCGGAATTAAATACAAAAGACACAATGCCGCCTTAATGCAAGAAGAGTGAGACTTCTTAGAGTCCATTTTTTGATACTTTCCTGTGAGTCCAGAATTAGTTTCCGATACACTACTGCAGGTTCAAAGTATTCCTTTGACCCTCACATTGGCGATAAAAAACAGAAATTGCATCGGAATTAAATACAAAAGGCACAATGCCGCCTTAAGTACAAGAATAGAGACTCTTCTTACTGTCGGTGTTTTGAGCATTCATCGTGAAATCGGTATTAGTTTCCGATACACCACTGCAGGTTCAATGCATTCCTTGGACCTTCACATTGACGATGAAACACAGAAATCGCGTCGGAATTAAATACAAAAGGCACAATGCCACCTTAATTACAACAATAGAGACTCTTCTTACAGTCGGTGCTTTGAGCATTCCCTGTGAGACCAGTATTAGTGTCCGATACACCACTGCAGATTCAATGTATTCCTTGGACCTTCACATTGACGATGAAACACAGAAATCGCATCGGAATTAAATACAAAAGGCACAATGCCGGGTTAAGTACAACAATAGAGGCTTTTCTTACAGTCGGTGCTTTGAGCATTCCCTGTGAGACCAGTATTTGTTTCCGATACACCACTGCAGGTTCAATGTATTCCTTGGACATACACATTGACGATGTAATACTGAGATTACATCGGAATTAAATACAAAAGGCACAATGCCGCCTTAAGTGCTAGAAGAGTGAGACTTCCTAGAGTCTGTGCCTTGATCCTTTCCAGAGAGACCAGTATTAGATTCCGATACACCACTGCAGGTTCAATGTATTCCTTGGACGTCCACATTCACGGTGAAACACAGAATATGCATCGGAAATCAATACAAAAGGCACAATGCCGCCTTAAGTACAAGAATAGAGACACTTCTTACAGTCGGTGCTTTGAGCATTGCCTCTCATAGCAGTATTAGTTTCTGATACACCACTGCAGGTTCAAGGTATTCCTTGGACCTTCACATTCACTATGAAACACAGAAATCGCATCGGAATTAAATACAAAAAGCACAAGGAAGCCTTAAGTACAAGAATAGAGACTCTTCTTACAGTCGGGGCTTTGAGCATTCCCTGTGAGACCAGAATTAGTTTCCGATACACCACTGCAGGTTCAAAGTATTCCTTGGACCTTCACATTGACTATGAAACACAGAAATCGCATCGGAATTAAATACAAAAGGCACAATGCCGCTATAGTACAAGAATAGAGACACTTCTTACAGTCAGTGCCTTGAGCATTCCCTCTGAGAGCAGTATTAGTTTCCGATACACCACTGCAGGTTCAAAGGATTCCTTGGACCTTCACATTGACTATGAAACACAGAAATCGCATCGGAAATAAATACAAAAGGCACTATGCCGCCTTAAGTACAAGAATAGAGACTCTTCTTACAGTCGGTGCTGTGAGCATTCCCTGTGAGACCAGTATTAGTTTCCAATACACCACTGCAGGTTCAATGTATTCCTTGGACTTCACAATGACGATGAAACACAGAAATCGAGTCGGAATTAAATACAAAAGGCACAATGCCACCTTAATTACAAGAATAGAGACACTTCTTACAGTCGGTGCTTTGAGCATTGCCTCTCATAGCAGTATTAGTTTCTGATACACCACTGCAGGTTCAAGGTATTCCTTGGACCTTCACATTCACTATGAAACACAGAAATCGCATCGGAATTAAATACAAAAAGCACAAGGAAGCCTTAAGTACAAGAATAGAGACTCTTCTTACAGTCGGTGCTTTGAGCATTCCCTGTGCGACCAGTATAAGTATCCGATAAACCACTGCAGGTACAATGTATTCCTTGGACATACACATTGACGATGAAACACTGAAATTACATCGGAATTAAATACAAATGGCACAATGCCGACTTAAGTGCAAGAAAAGTGAGTCTTCTTAGAGTCGGTGCTTTCATCCTTTCCTGTGAGACCAGTATTAGTTTCCGATACACCACTGCAGGTTCAATGTATTCCTTGGACCTTCACATTGACTATGAAACACAGAAATCGCATCGGAATTAAATACAAAAGGCACAATGCCGCCTTAGGTACAAGAACACAGATACATCTTACAGTCTGTGCTTTGAGCATTCTCTGTGAGTCCAGTATTAGTTTCCGATACACCACTGCTGGGTCAATGTATTCCCTGGACTTTCACATTGCCCAAGAAACACAGAAATCGCATCGGAATTAAATACAAAAGGCACAATGCCGTATTAAGTACAAAAATAGAGACTCTTCTTACAATCGGTGCTTTGAGCATTCCCTGTGAAACCAGTATTAGTTTCCGATACACCGCTGCAGGTTCAATAAATTCCTTGGACCTTCACATTGACGATGAAACACAGAAATCGAGTCGGAATTAAATACAAAAGGCACAATGCCACCTTAATTACAAGAATAGAGACTCTTCTTACAGTCGGTGTTTTGAGCATTCCCTGTGAGACCAGTATTAGTGTCCGATACACCACTGCAGATTCAGTGTATTCCTTGGACCTTCACATTGACGATGAAACACAGAAATCGCATCGGAATTAAATAGAAAACGCACAATGCCGCGTTAAGTACAACAATAGAGGCTTTTCTTACAGTCGGTGCTTTGAGCATTCCCTGTAAGACCAGTATTAGTTTCCGATACACCACTGCAGGTTCAATGTATTCCTTGGACATACACATTGACGATGAAATACTGGAATTACATCGGAATTAAATACAAAAGGCACAATGCCGCCTTAAGTATATGAATAGAGACTCTTCTTACAGTCGGTGCTTTGAGCATTCCCTGTGAGACCAGAAATAGTTTCCGATAAACCACTGCAGGTTCAATGTATTTCTTGTACGTCCACATTCACGATGAAACACAGAAATTGCATGGGAAAAAAATACAAAATGCACAATACCACCTTAAGTACAGGAATAGAGACACTTCTTACAATTGGTGCTTTGAGCATTGCCTCTGAGAGCAGTATTAGTTTCTGATACACCACTGCAGGTTCAAGGTATTCCTTGGACCTTCACATTCACTATGAAACACAGAAATCGCATCGGAATTAAATACAAAAGGCACAAGGAAGCCTTAAGTACAAGAATAGAGACTCTTCTTACAGTCGGTGCTTTGAGCATTCCCTGTGAGACCAGTATTAGTCTCCGATACGCCACTGCAGGTTCAAAGTATTCCTTGGACCTTCACATTGACTATGAAACACAGAAATCGCATTGGAATTAAATACAAAAGGAACGATGCCGCCTTAAGTACAAGAATAGTGACTATTCTTACAGTCGGTGCTTTGAGCATTCCCTGTGAGACCAGTATTAGTTTCCGATACACCACTGCAGGTTCAATGTATTCCTTGGACCTTCACATTGACGATGAAACACAGAAATCGCATCGGAATTAAATACAAAAGGCTCAATGCCCCGTTAAGTACAACAATAGAGGCTTTTCTTACAGTCGGTGCTTTGAGCATTCCCTGTAAGACCAGTATTAGTTTCCGATACACCACTGCAGGTTCAATGTATTCCTTGGACATACACATTGACGATGAAATACTGGAATTACATCGGAATTAAATACAAAAGGCACAATGCCGCCTTAAGTGCTAGAAGAGTGAGACTTCCTAGAGTCTGTGCCTTGATCCTCTCCTGAGAGACCAGTATTAGTTTCCGATACACCACTGCAGGTTCAATGTATTCCTTGGACTTTCACATTGACGATGAAACACAGAAATCGCATCGGAATTAAATACAAAAAGCACAATGCCGCCTTAATTACAAGAATCGAGCCTCTTCTTACAGTCGGTACTTTGAGCATTCCCTGTGAGACCAGAAATAGTTTCCGATACACCACTGCAGGTTCAATGTATTCCTTGTACGTCCACATTCACGATGAAACACAGAAATTGCATCAGAATTAAATACAAAAGACACAATACCGCCTTAAGTACAGGAATAGAGACACTTCTTACAATTGGTGCTTTTAGCATTGCCTCTGAGAGCAGTATTAGTTTCTGATACACCACTGCAGGTTCAAGGTATTCCTTGGACCTTCACATTCACTATGAAACACAGAAATCGCATCGGAATTAAATACAAAAGGCACAAGGAAGCCTTAAGTACAAGAATAGAGACTCTTCTTACAGTCGGTGCTTTGAGCATTCCCTGTGAGACCAGTATTAGTTTCCGATACACCACTGCAGGTTCAAAGTATTCCTTGGACCTTCACATTGACTATGAAACACAGAAATCACATTGGAATTAAATACAAAAAGGCACGATGCCGCCTTAAGTACAAGAATAGTGACTCTTCTTACAGTCGGTGCTTTGAGCATTCCCTGTGAGACCAGTATTAGTTTCCGATACACCACTGCAGGTTCAATGTATTCCTTGGACCTTCACATTGACGATGAAACACAGAAATCGCATCGGAATTAAATACAAAGGGCACAATGCCGACTTAAGTACAAGATTAGAGACTCTTCTTGCAGTCGGTGCTTTGAGCATTCCCTGTGAGACCAGTATTAGTTTCCGATACACCACTGCAGGTTCAAAGTATTGCTTGGAGCTTCACATTGACTATGAAACACAGAAATCGCATCGGAATGAAATGCAAAAGGCACAATGCCGCCTTCAGTACAAGAATAGAGACTCTTCTTACAGTCGGTGCTTTGAACATTCATGTGAGACCAGTAATACACTCCTGGAATTGGAAAAAAGAACACATTGACACCGGTGTGTCAGACCCACCATACTTGCTCCGGACACTGCGAGAGGGCTGTACAAGCAATGATCACACGCACGGCACAGCGGACACACCAGGAACCGCGGTGCTGGCCGTCGAATGGCGCTAGCTGTGCAGCATTTGTGCACCGCCGCCGTCAGTGTCAGCCAGTTTGCCGTGGCATACGGAGCTCCATCGCAGTCTTTAACACTGGTAGCATGCCGCGACAGCGTGGACGTGAACCGTATGTGCAGTTGACGGACTTTGAGCGGGGGCGTATAGTGGGCATGCAGGAGGCCGGGTGGACGTACCGCCGAATTGCTCAACACGTGGGGCGTGAGGTCTCCACAGTACATCGATGTTGTCGCCAGTGGTCGGCAGAAGGTGCACGTGCCCGTCGACCTGGGACCGGACCGCAGCGACGCACGGATGCACGCCAAGACCGTAGGATCCTACGCAGTGCCGTAGGGGACCGCACCGCCACTTCCCAGCAAATTAGGGACACTGTTGCTCCTGGGGTATCGGCGAGGACCATTCGCAACCGTCTCCATGAAGCTGGGCTACGGTCCCGCACGCCATTAGGCCGTCTTCCGCTCACGCCCCAACATCGTGCAGCCCGCCTCCAGTGGTGTCGCGACAGGCGTGAATGGAGGGACGAATGGAGACGTGTCGTCTTCAGCGATGAGAGTCGCTTCTGCCTTGGTGCCAATGATGGTCGTATGCGTGTTTGGCGCCGTGTAGGTGAGCGCCACAATCAGGACTGCATACGACCGAGGCACACAGGGCCAACATCCGGCATCATGGTGTGGGGAGCGATCTACTACACTGGCCGTACACCACTGGTGATCGTCGAGGGGACACTGAATAGTGCACGGTACATCCAAACCGTCATCGAACCCATCGTTCTACCATTCCTAGACCGGCAAGGGAACTTGCTGTTCCAACAGGACAATGCACGTCCGCATGTATCCCGTGCCACCCAACGTGCTCTAGAAGGTGTAAGTCAACTACCCTGGCCAGCAAGATCTCCGGATCTGTCCCCCATTGAGCATGTTTGGGACTGGATGAAGCGTCGTCTCACGCGGTCTGCACGTCCAGCACGAACGCTGGTCCAACTGAGGCGCCAGGTGGAAATGGCATGGCAAGCCGTTCCACAGGACTACATCCAGCATCTCAACGATCGTCTCCATGGGAGAATAGCAGCCTGCATTGCTGCGAAAGGTGGATATACACTGTACTAGTGCCGACATTGTGCATGCTCTGTTGCCTGTGTCTATGTGCCTGTGGTTCTGTCAGTGTGATCATGTGATGTATCTGACCCCAGGAATGTGTCAATAAAGTTTCCCCTTCCTGGGACAATGAATTCACGGTGTTCTTATTTCAATTTCCAGGAGTGTAGTTTCCGATACACCACTGCAGGTTCAATGTATTCCCTGGACCTTCACATTGACGATGAAACACAGAAATCGAATCGGAATTAAATAGAAAAGGCACAATGCCGCATTAAGTACAAGAATAGAGACTCTTCTTACAGTCGGTGCTTTGAGCATTCCCTCTGAGAGCAGTATTAGTTTCCGATACACCACTGCAGGTTCAAGGTATTCCTTGGACCTTCACATTGGCTATGAAACACAGAAATCGCATCGGAATTAAATACAAAAGGCACAAGGCCGTATTAAGTACAAGAATAGAGACTCTTCTTACAGTCGGTGCTTTGAGCATTCCCTGTGAGACCAGTATTAGTTTCCGATACACCACTGCAGGTTCAAAGTATTCCTTGGACCTTCACATTGACTATGAAACACAGAGATCGTATCGGAATTAAATGCAAAAGGCACAAAGCCGCATTAAGTACAAGAATAGAGACTCTTCTTACAGTCGGTGTTTTGAGCATTCTCTGTGATACCAGTATTAGTTTCCGATACACCACTGCAGGGTCAATGTATTTCTTGGACATACACGTTGACGATGAAACACTGAAATTACATCGGAATTAAATACAAAAGGCACTATGCCGCCTTAATTGCAAGAAGAGTGAGACTTCTTAGAGTCTGTGCTTTGATCCTTTCCTGTGAGCCCAGTATTAGTTTCTGATACACCACTGCACGTTCAATGTATTTCTAGGACCGTCACATTGACGATGAATAACAGAAATCGCATCGGAATTATATACAAAAGGCACAATGGAGCCTTAAGTACAAGAATAGAGACTCTTCTTACAGTCGGTGCTTGGAGCATTCCCTGTGAGACCAGTATTAGTTTCCGATACACAGCTGCAGGTTCAATGTATTCCGTGGACATTCACATTGACGATCAAACACTGAGATTATTTTGCAATTAAATACAAAAGGCACAATGCCGCCTTAATTGCAAGAGGAGTGAGACTTCTTAGAGTCACTGCTTTGATCCTTTCCTGTGAGACCAGTATTAGTTTCCGATACACCACTGCAGGTTCAGTGTATTCCTTGGACATTCACATTGACGATGAAACACAGAAATCGCATCGTAATTAAATACTAAAGCCACAAAGCCACCTTAAGTACAAGAATAGAAACTCTTCTTACAGTCGTTGCTATGAGTTTTCCCTGTGAGACCAGTATTAGTTTCCGGTACACCACTGCATGTCCAATGTATTCCTTGGACCTTCTCATTGACGATGAATCACAGAAATCGCATCGGAATTAAATACAAAAGGCACAATGGAGCCTTAAGTACAAGAATAGAGACTCATCTTAGAGTCGGTGCTTGGAGCATTCCCTGTGAGACCAGTATTAGTTTCCGATACACAGCTGCATTTTCAATGTATTCCATGGACATTCACATTGACGATCAAACACTGAAATTACATTGGAATTAAATACAAAAGGCACAATGCCGCCTTAATTGCAAGAAGAGTGAGACTTCTTAGAGTCTGTGCTTTGATCCTTTCCTGTGAGTCCAGTATTAGTCTCCGATACACCACTGCAGGTTCAATGTATTCCTTGGACCCTCGCATTGACGATAAATAACAGAAATTGCATCGGAATTAAATACAAAAGGCACAATGCCGCCTTAAGTACAAGAATAGAGACTCTTCTTACAGTCGGTGTTTTGAGCATTCCCTTTGAGACCAGTATTAGTTTCCGATACACCACTGCAGGTTCAATGTATTCCTTGGACCTTCACATTGACGATGAAACACAGAAATCGCATCGGATTTAAATACAAAAGGCACAATGCCGCCTTAAGCACAACAATAGAGGCTCTTCTTACAGTCGGTGCTTTGAGGATTCCCTGTGAGACCAGTATTAGTTTCCGATACACCACTGCAGGTTCAATGTATTTCTTGGACATACACATTGACGATGAAATACTGAAATTACATCGGAATTAAATACAAAAGGCAAAATGCCGCCTTAAGTGCTAGAAGAGTGAGACTTCTTAGAGTCTGTGCCATGATCCTTTACTGTCAGACCAGTATTAGTTTCAGATACACCACTACAGGTTCAATGTATTCCTTCGACATTCACATTGACGATGAAATACATAAATTACATCGGAATTAAATACAATAGGCAAAATGCCGCCTTCAGTACAAAAATAGAGACTCTTTTTACAGTCGGTGCTTTGAGCATTCCCTGTGAGACCAGTATTAGTTTCCGATACACCACTGCAGGTTCAATGTTTTCCTTGGACGGTCACATTCACGATGAAACACAGAAATCGCATCGGGATATAATACAAAAGGCACAATGCCGCCTTAAGTACAAGTATAGAGACACTTCTTTCAGTCGGTGCTTTGAGCATTGCCTCTGAGAGCAGTATTAGTTTCCGATACACCACTGCAGGTTCAAGGTATTCCTTAGACCTTCACATTGACTATGAAACACAGAAATCGCATCGCAAATTAATACAAAAGGTACAAGGCCGCCTTAAGTACAAGAATAGAGATACTTCTTACAGTCGGTGCTTTGAGCAATCCCTGTGAGACCAGTATTAGTTTCCCATACACCACAGCAGGTTCAAAGTATTCCTTGGACCTTCACATTGACTATGAAACGCAGAAATCGCATCGGAATTAAATACAAAAGGCACAATGCCGCCTTAAGGACAAGAATAGAGACATTTCTTACAGTCGGAGCTTTGAGCATTTTCCTCTGAGAGCAGTATTAGTTTCCGATACACCACTGCAGGTTCAAAGTATTTCTTGGACCTTCACATTGACTATGAAACACAGAAATCGCATCGGAATTAAATACAAAAGGCACAAGGAAGACTTAAGTACAAGAATAGAGACTCTTCTTACAGTCGGTGCTTTGAGCATTCCCTGTGAGACCAGTATTAGTCTCCGATACACCACTGCAGGTTCATAGTATTCCTTGGACGTTCACATTGAATATGAAACTCAGAAATCGCATCGGAATTAAATACAAATGGCACAATGCCGCCTTAAGTACAAGTATAGAGACACTTCTTACAGTCGGTGCTTTGAACATTTCCTCTGAGAGCAGTATTAGTTTCCGATACACCACTGCAGGTTCAAAGTATTCCTTGGACCTTCACATTGACTATGAAATACAGAAATCGCATCGGAATTAAATACAAAAGGCAGAATGCCGCCTTAAGTACAAGAATAGAGACTCTTCTTACAGTCGGTGCTTTGAGCATTCCCTGTGAGACCAGTATTAGTTTTGGATACACCACTGCAGGTCAAAGTATTCCTTGGACCTCCACATTGACGATGAAACACAGAAATCGCATCGGAATTAAATACAAAAGGCACAATTACGCCATAAGTACAAGAAAAGAGACTCTTTTACAGTCGGTACTTTTAGCATTCCCTGTGAGACCAGTATTAGTTTCCGATACACCACTGTAGTTTCAATGTATTCCTTGGACATACACATTGACGATGAGATACTGAAATTACATCGGAATTACATACAAAAGGCACAATGCCGCCTTAAGTGCTAGAAGAGTGAGACTTCTTAGTGTCTGTGCCTTGATCCTTTCCTGTGAGACCAGCATTAGTTTCCGATACACCAATGGAGGTTCAATGTATTCCTTGGACCTTCACATTGTCGATCAAACACAGAAATCGCATCGGAACTAAATACAAAAGGCACAATTACGCATTAATTAGAAGAATAGAGACTCTTCTTACAGTCGGTGCTTTTAGTATTCCCTGTGAGACCAGTAATAGTTTCCGATACACCACTGCAGGTTCAATGTATTCCTTGGACCTTCACATTGGCGACGAAACACAGAAATCGCATCGGAATTAAATACCAAAGGTACAATGCCGCCATAAGTACAAGAATAGAGACTCTTCTTACAGTCGGTGCTTTGAGCATTCCCTGTGAGACCAGTATTACTATCCGATACACCACTGCAGGTTCAATGTATTCCATAGACCTTCACATTGTCGATGAAACACAGATATCGCATCGGAATTTAATACAAAAGGCACAATGCCGCCTTAAGTACAAGAATAGAGACACTTCTTACAGTCGCTGATTTGAGCATTCCTTCTGAGAGCAGTATTAGTTTCCGATACACCACTGCAGGTTCAAAGTATTCCTTGGACCTTCACATTGAGTATGAAACACAGAAATCGCTCGGAATTACATACAAAAGGCACAATGCCGCCTTAAGTACAATTATAGAGACTCTTCTTACAGTCGGTGCTTTGAGCATTCCCTGTGAGACCAGTATTAGTTTCCGATACACCACTGCAGGTTCAATGCATTCCTTGGACCTTCACATTGACGATGAAACACAGAAATCGCATCGGAATTAAATACAAAAGGCTCAATTGCCGCCTTAATTACAAGAATAGAGACTCTTCTTACAGTCGGTGTTTTGAGCAATCCCTGTGAGACCGGGATTAGTTTCAGATACACCACTGCAGGTTCAATGTATTCCTTGGACCTTCACATTGACGATGAAACACAGGAATCTCATCGGAATTAAATACAAAAGGCACAATGCCGCCTTAGGTACAAGATTAGAGACTCTTCTTACAGTAGGTGCTTTGAACATTCCCTGTGAAACCAGTATAAGTTTCTGATACACCACTGCAGGTTCAATGTATTCCTTGGACCTTCACATTGACGATGAAACATAGATATCACATCGGAATTAAATCCAAAAGGCACAATGCCGCCTTAAGTACAAGAATAGAGACTCTTCTTACAGTCGGTGCGCTGAGCATTCCCTGTGAGACCAGTATTAGTTTCCGATACACCACTGCAGGTTTAATGTATTCCCTGGACATACACAATGATGATGAAACATTGAAATTACATCGGAATTAAATACAAAAGGCACAATGCCGCCTTAAGTGCTAGAAGAGTGAGACTTCTTAGTGTCTGTGCCTTGATCCTTTCCTGTGAGACCAGCATTATTTTCCGATACACCACTGCAGGTTCAATGTATTCCTTGGACCTTCACATTGACGATCAAACACAGAAATCGCATCGGAACTAAATACAAAAGGCACAATTACGCATTAATTAGAAGAATAGAGACTCTTCTTACAGTCGGTGCTTTTAGCATTCCCTGTGAGACCAGTAATAGTTTCCGATACACCACTGCAGGTTCAATGTATTCCTTGGACCTTCACATTGGCGACGAAACACAGAAATCGCATCGGAATTAAATACCAAAGGTACAATGCCGCCATAAGTACAAGAATAGAGACTCTTCTTACAGTCGGTGCTTTGAGCATTCCCTGTGAGACCAGTATTAGTTTCCGATACACCACTGCAGGTTCAATGTATTCCTTGGACCTTCACATTGGCGATGAAACACAGAAATCGCATCGGAATTAAATACAAAAGGCACAATGCCGCCTTAAGTACAAGAATAGAGACTCTTCTTACAGTCGGTGATTTAAGCATTCCCTGTGAGACCAGTATTAGTTTCCGATACACCACTGCAGGTTCAATGTATTCCTTGGACCTTCAAATTGACGATGAAACAAAGAAATCGCATCGGAATTAAATACAAAAGGCACAATGCCGCCTTAATTACAAGAATGGAGCCTCTTCTTACAGTCGGTGCTTTGAGCATTCCCTGTGAGACCAGTATTACTATCCGATACACCACTGCAGGTTCAATGTATTCCTTAGACCTTCACATTGTCGATGAAACAGAGAAATCGCATCGGAATTAAATACAAAAGGCACAATGCCGCCTTAAGTACAAGAATAGAGACACTTCTTACAGTCGCTGATTTGAGCATTCCTTCTGAGAGCAGTATTAGTTTCCGATACACCACTGCAGGTTCAAAGTATTCCTTGGACCTTCACATTGAGTATGAAACACAGAAATCGCATCGGAATTAAATACAAAAGGCACAATGCCGCCTTAAGTACAATTATAGAGACTCTTCTTACAGTCGGTGCTTTGAGCATTCCCTGTGAGACCAGTATTAGTTTCCGATACACCACTCCAGGTTCAATGTATTAATTGGACATTCACATTGACGATGAAACACAGAAATCGCATCGGAATTAAATACAAAAGGCTCAATTGCCGCCTTAATTACAAGAATAGAGACTCTTCTTACAGTCGGTGTTTTGAGCAATCCCTGTGAGACCAGTATTAGTTTCAGATACACCACTGCAGGTTCAATGTATTCCTTGGACCTTCACATTGACGATGAAACACAGGAATCTCATCGGAATTAAATACAAAAGGCACAATGCCGCCTTAGGTACAAGATTAGAGAATCTTCTTACAGTAGGTGCTTTGAACATTCCCTGTGAGACCAGTATTAGTTTCCGATACACCACTGCAGGTTCAATGTATTCTGTGGACCTTCACATTGACGATGAAACATAGAAATCGCATCGGAATTAAATCCAAAAGGCACAATGCCGCCTTAAGTACAAGAATAGAGACTCTTCTTACAGTCGGTGCGCTGAGCATTCCCTGTGAGACCAGTATTAGTTTCCGACACACCACTGCAGGTTTAATGTATTCCCTGGACATACACAATGATGATGAAATATTGAAATTACATCGGAATTAAATACAAAAGGCACAATGCCGCCTTAAGTACAAGAATAGAGACTCTTCTTGCAGTCGGTGCTTTGAGCATTCCCTGTGAGACCAGTATTAGTGTCCAATACCCCACTGCATGTTGAATGTATTCCTTGGACCTTCACATTGACGATGAAACACAGAAATCGCATCGGAATTAAATACAAAAGGCACAATGCCGCCTTAAGTTCAAGAATAGAGACACTTCTTACAGTCGGTGCTTTGAGCATTCCTTCTGAGAGTAGTATAAGTTTCCGATACACCACTGCTGGTTCAAGGTATTCCTTAGACCTTCACATTGACTATGAAACACAGAAATCGCATCGCAATTAAATACAAAAGGCACAAGGCCGCCTTAAGTACAAGAATAGATACTCTTCTTACAGTCGGTGCTTTGAGCAATCCCTGTGAGACCAGTATTAGTTTCCCATACACCACAGCAGGTTCAAAGTATTCCTTGGACCTTCACATTGACTATGAAACGCAGAAATCGCATCGGAATTAAATACAAAAGTCACAATGCCGCCTTAAGTACAAGAATAGAGACTCTTCTTACAGTCGATGCTTTGAGCATTCCCTGTGAGACCAGTATTAGTTTCCGATACACCACTGCAGGTTCAATGTACTCCTTGGACATACACATTGTCGATGAAATACATAAATTACATCGGAATTAAATACAATAGGCACAATGCCGCCTTAAGTACAATAATAGAGACTCTTTTTACAGTCGGTGCTTTGAGCATTCCCTGTGAGACCAGTATTAGTTTCCGATACACCACTGCAGGTTCAATGTATTCCTTGGACGGTCACATTCACGATGAAACACAGAAATCGCATCGGGATTAAATACAAAAGGCACAATGCCGCCTTAGGTACAAGAATAGTGACACTTCTTTCAGTCGGTGCTTTGAGCATTGCCTCTGAGAGCAGTATTAGTTTCCGATACACCACTGCAGGTTCAAGGTATTCCTTAGACCTTCACAATGACTATGAAACACAGAAATCGCATCGCAATTAAATACAAAAGGCACAAGGCCGCCCTAAGTACAAGAATAGAGACTCTTCTTACAGTCGGTGCTTTGAGCAATCCCTGTGAGACCAGTATTAGTTTCCCATACACCACAGCAGGTTCAAAGTATTCCTTGGACCTTCACATTGACTATGAAACGTTGAAATCGCATCGGAATTAAATACAAAAGGCACAATGCCGCCTTAAGAGCAAGAATAGAGACACTTCTTACAGTCGGAGCTTTGAGCATTTTCCTCTGAGAGCAGTATTACTTTCCGATACACCACTGCAGGTTCAAAGTATTCCTTGGACCTTCACATTGACTATGAAACACAGAAATCGCATCGGAATTAAATACAAAAGGCACAAGGAAGACTTAAGTACAAGAATAGAGACTCTTCTTACAGTCGGTGCTTTGAGCATTCTTTGTGAGACCAGTATTAGTCTCCGATACACCACTGCAGGTTCATAGTATTCCTTGGACGTTCACATTGAATATGAAACACAGAAATCGCATCGGAATTAAATACAAATGGCACAATGCCGTCTTAAGTACAAGTATAGAGACACTTCTTACAGTCGGTGCTTTGAACATTTCCTCTGAGAGCAGTATTAGTTTCCGATACACCACTGCAGGTTCAAAGTATTCCTTGGACCTTCACATTGACTATGAAACACAGAAGTCGCATCGGAATTAAATACAAAAGGCAGAATGCCGCCTTAAGTACAAGAATAGAGACCCTTCTTACAGTCGGTGCTTTGAGCATTCCCTGTGAGACCAGTATTAGTTTTGGATACACCACTGCAGGTCATTGTATTCCTTGGACCTTCACATTGACGATGAAACACAGAAATCGCATTGGAATTAAATACAAAAGGCACAATTACGCCATAAGTACAAGAAAAGAGACTCTTTTACAGTCGGTGATTTAGCATTCCCTGTGAGACCAGTATTAGTTTCCGATACACCACTGTAGTTTCAATGTATTCCTTGGACATACACATTGACGATGAGATACTGAAATTACATCGGAATTATATACAAAAGGCACAATGCCGCCTTAAGTGCTAGAAGAGTGAGACTTCTTAGTGTCTGTGCCTTGATCCTTTCCTGTGAGACCAGCATTAGTTTCCGATACACCACTGCAGGTTCAATGTATTCCTTGGACCTTCACATTGACGATGAAACACAGAAATCGCATCGGAACTAAATACAAAAGGCACAATTACGCATTAATTAGAAGAATAGAGACTCTTCTTACAGTCGGTGCTTTGAGCATTCCCTGTGAGACCAGTAATAGTTTCCGATACACCACTGCAGGTTCAATGTATTCCTTGGACCTTCACATTGGCGACGAAACACAGAAATCGCATCGGAATTAAATACCAAAGGTACAATGCCGCCATTAGTACAAGAATAGAGACTCTTCTTACAGTCGGTGCTTTGAGCATTCCCTGTGAGACCAGTATTAGTTTCCGATACACCACTGCAGGTTCAATGTATTCCTTGGACCTTCACATTGGCGATAAAACACAGAAATCGCATCGGAATTAAATACAAAAGGCACAATGCCGCCTTAAGTACAAGAATAGAGACACTTCTTACAGTCGCTGATTTGAGCATTCCTTCTGAGAGCATTATTAGTTTCCGATACACCACTGCAGGTTCAAGGTATTCCTTGGACCTTCACATTGACTATGAAACACAGAAGTCGCATCGGAAATAAATACAAAAGTCAGAAGGACGCCTTAAGTACAAGAATAGAGACTCTTTTTACAGTCAGTGCTTTGAGCAGTCCATGTGAGACCAGTATTTGTTTCCGATACACCACTGCAGGTTCAAAGTATTCCTTGGTCCTTCACATTGAGTATGAAACACAGAAATCGCATCGGAATTAAATACAAAAGGCACAATGCCGCCTTAAGTACAATTATAGAGACTCTTCTTACAGTCGGTGCTTTGAGCATTCCCTGTGAGACCAGTATTAGTTTCCGATACACCACTGCAGGTTCAATGTATTCCATGGACCTTCACATTGACGATGAAACACAGAAATCGCATCGGAATTAAATACAAAAGGCACAATTGCCGCCTTAATTACAAGAATAGAGACTCTTCTTACAGTCGGTGTTATGAGCAATCTCTGTGAGACCAGTATTAGTTTCAGATACACCACTGCAGGTTCAATGTATTACTTGGACCTTCACATTGACGATGAAACACAGAAATCTCATCGGAATTAAATACAAAAGGCACAATGCCGCCTTAAGTACAAGATTAGAGACTCTTCTTACAGTCGGTGCTTTGAACATTCCCTGTGAGACCAGTATTAGTTTCCGATACACCACTGCAGGTTCAATGTATTCCTTGGACCTTCACATTGACGATGAAACACAGAAATCGCATCGGAATTAAATCCAAAAGGCACAATGCAGCCTTAAGTACAAGAATAGAGACTCTTCTTACAGTCGGTGCGCTGAGCATTCCCTGTGAGACCAGTATTAGTTTCCGATACACCACTGCTGGTTTAATGTATTCCCTGGACATACACAATGACGATGAAACATTGAAATTACATCGGAATTAAATACAAAAGGCACAATGCCCCCTTAATTACAAGAATAGAGACTCTTCTTGCAGTCGGTGCTTTGAGCATTCCCTGTGAGACCAGTATTAGTGTCCGATACACCACTGCAGGTTGAATGTATTCCTTGGACCTTCACATTGACGATGAAACACAGAAATCGCATCGGAATTAAATACAAAAGGCACAATGCCGCCTTAAGTACAAGAATAGAGACACTTCTTACAGTCGGTGCTTTGAGCATTCCTTCTGAGAGCAGTATAAGTTTCCGATACACCACTGCAGGTTCAAGGTATTCCTTGGACCTTCACATTGACGATGAGACACAGAAATCGCATCGGAATAAAATACAAAGGGCACAATGCCGACTTAAGTACAAGAAAGGAGACTCTTCTTACGGTCGGTGCTTTGAGCGTTCCCTGTGAGACCAGTGTTAGTTTCCGATACACCACTGCAGGTTCAATTTATTGCTTGGAGCTTCACATTGACGATGAAACACAGAAATCACATCGGAATTAAATACAAAAGGCACAATGCCGCCTTAAGTACAAGAATAGAGACTCTTCTTACAGTGGGTGCTTTGAGCATTCCCTGTGAGACCAGTATTAGTTTCCGATACACCACTGCAGGCTCAATGTATTCCTTGTACATACACAATGACGATGAAACACTGAAATTACATCGGAATTAAATACAAAAGACACAATGCCGCCTTAATGCAAGAAGAGTGAGACTTCTTAGAGTCCATTCTTTGAGCCTTTCCATTGCGACCAGTATTAGTTTCCGATACACCACTGTAGGTTCAATGTATTCCTTGGACATACACATTGACGATGGAACACTGAAATTACATCGGAATTAAATACAAAAGGCACAATGCCGCCTTAAGTGCAAGAAGAGTGAGACTTCTTAGAGTCTGTGCTTTGATCCTTTCCTGTGAGACCAGTATTAGTTCTCGATACACCACTGCACGTTCAATGTATTCCTTGGACGGTCAAATTGAATATGAAAGACAGAAATCGTATCGGAAGTAAACTCAAAAGGCACTAAGCCGCGTTAAGTATAAGAATACAGACTCTTCTTACAGTCGATGCTTTGAGCATTCCCTGTGACACCTGTATTAGTTTCCGATACACCACTGCAGGCTCAATGTATTCCTTGTACATACACAATGACGATGAAACACTGAAATTACATCGGAATTAAATACAAAAGACACAATGCCGCCTTAATGCAAGATGAGTGAGACTTCTTAGAGTCCATTCTTTGAGCTTTTCCATTGCGACCAGTATTAGTTTCCGATACACCACTGTAGGTTCAATGTATTCCTTGGACATACACATTGACGATGGAACACTGAAATTACATCGGAATTAAATACAAAAGGCACAATGCCGCCTTAATTGCAAGAGGATTGAGACTTCAAAGAGTCAGTGCTTTGATCCTTTCCTGTGAGACCAGTATTAGTTTCCGATACACCACTGCAGGTTCAATGTATTCCTTGGACCTTCACATTGACGATGAAACACAGAAATCGCATCGGAATTAAATACAAAAGGCACAATGCCGCCTTAAGTACAAGAACACAGACTCTTCTTACAGTCTGTGATTTGAGCATTCCCTGTGAGACCAGTATTAGTTTCCGATACACCACTGCAGGTTCAATGTATTCCTTGGACCTTCACATTGGCGATGAAACACAGAAATCGCATCGGAATTAAATACAAAAGGCACAATGCCGCCTTAATTACAAGAATGGAGACTCTTCTTACAGTCGGTGCTTTGAGCATTCCCTGTGAGACCAGTATTACTATCCGATACACCACTGCAGGTTCAATGTATTCCTTAGACCTTCACATTGTCGATGAAACACAGAAATCGCATCGGAATTAAATACAAAAGGCACAATGCCGCCTTAAGTACAAGAATAGAGACAATTCTTACAGTCGCTGATTTGTGCATTCCTTCTGAGAGCAGTTTTAGTTTCCGATACACCATTGCAGGTTCAAGGTATTCCTTGGACCTTCACATTGACTATGAAACACAGAAGTCGCATCGGAATTAAATACAAAAGTCACAAGGACGCCTTTAGTACAAGAATAGAGACTCTTCTTACAGTCAGTGCTTTGAGCATTCCCCGTGAGTCCAGTATTTGTTTCCGATACACCACTGCAGGTTCAAAGTATTCCTTGGACCTTCACATTGAGTATGAAACACAGAAATCGCATCGGAATTAAATACAAAAGGCACAATGCCGCCTTAAGTACAATTATAGAGACTCTTCTTACAGTCGGTGCTTTGAGCATTCCCTGTGAGACCAGTATTAGTGTCCGATACACCACTGCAGGTTGAATGTATTCCTTGGACCTTCACATTGACGATGAAACACAGAAATCGCATCGGAATTAAATACAAAAGGCACAATGCCGCCTTAAGTACAAGAATAGAGACACTTCTTACAGTCGGTGCTTTGAGCATTCCTTCTGAGAGCAGTATAAGTTTCCAATACACCACTGCAGGTTCAAGGTATTCCTTGGACCTTCACATTGACGATGAGACACAGAAATCGCATCGGAATAAAATACAAAGTTCACAATGCCGACTTAAGTACAAGAAAGGAGACTCTTCTTACGGTCGGTGCTTTGAGTGTTCCCTGTGAGACCAGTATTAGTTTCCGATACACCACTGCAGATTCAATTTATTGCTTGGAGCTTCACATTGACGATGAAACACAGAAATCACATCGGAATTAAATACAAAAGGCACAATGCCGCCTTAAGTACAAGAATAGAGACTCTTCTTACAGTGGGTGCTTTGAGCATTCCCTGTGAGACCAGTATTAGTTTCCGATACACCACTGCAGGCTCAATGTATTCCTTGTACATACACAATGACGATGAAGCACTGAAATTACATCGGAATTAAATACAAAAGACACAATGCCGCCTTAATGCAAGAAGAGTGAGACTTCTTAGAGTCCATTCTTTCAGCCTTTCCATTGCGACCAGTATTAGTTTCCGATACACCAATGTAGGTTCAATGTATTCCTTGGACATACACATTGACGATGAAACACTGAAATTACATCGGAATTAAATACAAAAGGCACAATGCCGCCTTAAGTGCAAGAAGAGTGAGACTTCTTAGAGTCTGTGCTTTGATCCTTTCCTGTGAGACCAGTATTAGTTCTCGATACACCACTGCACGTTCAATGTATTCCTTGGACGGTCAAATTGAATATGAAAGACAGAAATCGTATCGGAATTAAACTCAAAAGGCACTAAGCCGCGTTAAGTACAAGAATACAGACTCTTCTTACAGTCGATGCTTTAAGCATTCCCTGTGACACCTGTATTAGTTTCCGATACACCACTGCAGGTTCAATGTATTCCTTGGACCTTCACATTGACGATGAATCACAGAAATGGCATCGGAATTAAATACAAAAGGCACAATGGAGCCTTAAGTACAAGAATAGAGACTCATCTTAGAGTCGGTGCTTGGAGCATTCCCTGTGAGAACAGTATTAGTTTCCGATACACAGCTGCAGGTTCAATGTATTCCTTGGACATTCACATTGACGTTCAAACACTGAAATTATTTTGCAATTAAATACAAAAGGCACAATGCCGCCTTAATTGGAAGAGGAATGAGACTTCTTAGAGTCAGTGCTTTGATCATTTCCTGTGAGACCAGTATTAGTTTCCGATACACCACTGCAGTTTCAATGTATTCCTTGGACCTTCACATTGACGGTGAAACACAGAAATCGCATCGGAATTAAATACAAAAGGCACAATGCCGCCTTAAGTACAAGAACACTGACTCTTCTTACAGTCTGTGATTTGAGCATTCCCTGTGAGACCAGTATTAGTTTCCGATACACCACTGCAGGTTCAATGTATTCCTTGGACCTTCACATTGGCGATGAAACACAGAAATTGCATCGGAATTAAATACAAAAGGCACAATGCCGCCTTAAGTACAAGAATAGAGACTCTTCTTACAGTGGGTGCTTTGAGCATTCCCTGTGAGACCAGTATTAGTTTCCGATACACCACTGCAGGCTCAATGTATTCCTTGTACATACACAATGACGATGAAACACAGAAATTACATCGGAATTAAATACAAAAGACACAATGCCGCCTTAATGCAAGAAGAGTGAGACTTCTTAGAGTCAGTGCTTTGATCCTTTCCTGTGAGACCAGTATTAGTTTCCGATACACCACTGCAGGTTCAATGTATTCCTTGGACCTTCAAATTGACGATGAAACAAAGAAATCGCATCGGAATTAAATACAAAAGGCACAATGCCGCCTTAAGTACAAGAATAGAGACACTTCTTACAGTCGCTGATTTGAGCATTCCTTCTGAGAGCAGTATTAGTTTCCGATACACCATTGCAGGTTCAAGGTATTCCTTGGACCTTCACATTGACTATGAAACACAGAAGTCGCATCGGAATTAAATACAAAAGTCACAAGGACGCCTTAAGTACAAGAATAGAGACTCTTCTTACAGTCAGTGCTTTGAGCATTCCCTGTGAGACCAGTATTTGTTTCCGATACACCACTGCAGGTTCAAAGTATTCCTTGGACCTTCACATTGAGTATGAAACACAGAAATCGCATCGGAATTAAATACAAAAGGCACAATGCCGCCTTAAGTACAATTATAGAGACTCTTCTTACAGTCGGTGCTTTGAGCATTCCCTGTGAGACCAGTATTAGTTTCCGATACACCACTGCAGGTTCAATGTATTCTTTGGACCTTCACATTGACGATGAAACACAGAAATCGCATCGGAATTAAATACAAAAGGCACAATTGCCGCCTTAATTACCAGAATAGAGACTCTTCTTACAGTCAGTGTTTTGAGCAATCCTTGTGAGACCAGTATTAGTTTCAGATACACCACTGCAGGTTCAATGTATTCCTTGGACCTTCACATTGACGATGAAACACAGAAATCTCTTCGGAATTAAATACAAAAGGCACAATTCCGCCTTAAGTACAAGATTAGAGACTCTTCTTACAGTCGGTGCTTTTAACATTCCCTGTGAGACCAGTATTAGTTTCCGATACACCACTGCAGGTTCAATGTATTCCCTGGACATACCCAATGACGATGAAACATTGAAATTACATCGGAATTAAATACAAAAGACACAATGCTGCCTTAATGCAAGAAGAGTGAGACTTCTTGGAGTCCATTCTTTGATCCTTTCCTGTGAGACCAGTATTAGTTTCCGATACACCACTGCAGGTTCAATGAATTCCTCGGACCTTCACATTGACGATGAAACACAGAAATCGCATCGGAATTAAATACAAAAGGCACAATGCCCCCTTAATTACAAGAATAGAGACTCTTCTTGCAGTCGGTGCTTTGAGCATTCCCTGTGAGACCAGTATTAGTGTCCGTTAAACCACTGCAGGTTGAATGTATTCCTTGGACCTTCACATTGACGATGAAACACAGAAATCGCATCGGAATTAAATACAAAAGACACAATGCCGCCTTAAGTACAAGAATAGAGACACTTCTTACAGTAAGTGCTTTGAGCATTCTTTCTGAGAGCAGTATAAGTTTCCGATACACCACTGCAGGTTCAAGGTATTCCTTGGACCTTCACATTGACGATAAGGCACAGAAATCGCATCGGAATAAAATACAAAGGGCACAATGCCGACTTAAGTACAAGAATGGAGACTCTTCTTACGGTCGGTGCTTTGAGCGTTCCCTGTGAGACCAGTATTAGTTTCCGATACACCACTGCAGGTTCAATTAATTGCTTGGAGGTTCACATTGACGATGAAACACAGAAATCGCATCGGAATTAAATACAAAATGCACAATGCCGCCTTAAGTACAAGAATAGAGACTCTCCTTACAGTGGATGCTTTGAGCATTCCCTGTGAGACCAGTATTAGTTTCCGATACACCACTGCAGGCTCAATGTATTCCTTGTACATACACAATGACGATGAAACACAGAAATTACATCGGAATTACATACAAAAGACACAATGCCGCCTTAATGCAAGAAGAGTGAGACTTCTTAGAGTCCATTCTTTGAGCCTTTCCTTTGAGACTAGTATTAGTTTCCGATACACCACTGTAGGTTCAATGTATTCCTTGGACATACACATTGACGATTAAACACTGAAATTACATCGGAATTAAATACAAAAGGCACAATGCCGCCTTAAGTGCAAGAAGAGTGAGACTTCTTAGAGTCTGTGCCTTGATCCTTTCCTGTGCGACCAGTATTAGTTTCCGATACACCACTGCAGGTTCAATGTATTCCTTGGACCTTCACATTAACGATGAAACACAGAAATCGCATCGGAATTAAATACAAAAGGCACAATGCCGACTTCAGTACAAGAATAGAGACTCTTCTTACAGTTGGTGCTTTGAGCGTTCCCTGTGAGACCAGTATAAGTTTCCGATACACCACTGCAGATTCAATGTATTGCTTGGAGCTTGACATTGACGATAATACACAGAAATCGCATCGGAAATAAATACAAAAGGCACAATGCCGCCTTATGTCCAGGAGTAGAGACCCTTCTTACAGTCGGTGCTTTGAATATTCCCTGTGAGACCAGTATTAATTTCCGATAAACCACTGCAGGTTCAATGTATTCCTTGTCATACACATTGACGATGAAACACTGAACTTACATCGGAATTTAATACAAAAGGCACAATGCCGCCTTAAGTGCAAGAATAGAGACACTTCTTACAGTCGGTGCTCTGAGCATTCCCTGTGAGACCAGTATTAGTTTCCGATACACAACTGCAGGTTCAGTGTATTCCTTGGGCCTTCATATTGACGATGAAACACAGAAATCGCATCGGAATTAAATACAAAAGGCACAATGTCGCCTTAATTACAAGAATAGAGACTCTTCTTTCATTCGGTGCTCTGAGCATTCCGTGTGAAACCAGTAATAGTTTCCGATACACCACTGCAGGTCAATGTATCCCTTGGACCTTCACATTCACGACGAAACACAGAAATCGCATCGGAATTAAATACAAAAGGCACAAGGCCGCCTTAAGTACAAGAATAGAGACTCTTCTTACAGTCGGTGCTTTGAGCATTCCCTGTGAGACCAGTATTAGTTTCCGATACACCACTGCAGGTTCAAAGTACTCCTTGGACCTTCACATTGACTATGAAACACAGAAATCGCATCGGAATTAAATGCAAAATGCACAATGCCGCCTTAAGAACAAGAATAGAGACTCTTCTTACAGTCGGTGATTTGGGCATTCCCTGTGAGACCAGTATTAGTTTCCGATACACCGCTGCAGGTTCAATGTATTCCTTGGACATACAGAATGATGATTTAACACTGAAATTACATCGGAATTAACAACAAAAGACACAATGCCGCCTTAATGCAAGAAGAGTGAGACTTCTTAGAGTCCATTCTTTGATCCTTTCCTGTGAGACCAGTATTAGTTTCCGATACACCACTGCAGGTTCAATGTATTCCCTGGACATACACAATGACGATGAGACATTGAAATTACATCGGAATTAAATACAAAAGACACAATGCTGCCTTAATGCAAGAAGAGTGAGACTTCTTGGAGTCCATTCATTGATCCTTTCCTGTGAGACCAGTATTAGTTTCCGATACACCACTGCAGGTTCAATGTATTCCTCGGACCTTCACATTGACGATGAAACACAGAAATCGCATCGGAATTAAATACAAAAGGCACAATGCCCCATTAATTACAAGAATAGAGACTCTTCTTGCAGTCGGTGCTTTGAGCATTCCCTGTGAGACCAGTATTAGTGTCCGTTAAACCACTGCAGGTTGAATGTATTCCTTGGACCTTCACATTGACGATGAAACACAGAAATCGCATCGGAATTAAATACAAAAGACACAATGCCGCCTTAAGTACAAGAATAGAGACACTTCTTACAGTAAGTGCTTTGAGCATTCTTTCTGAGAGCAGTATAAGTTTCCGATACACCACTGCAGGTTCAAGGTATTCCTTGGACCTTCACATTGACGATAAGGCACAGAAATCGCATCGGAATAAAATACAAAGGGCACAATGCCGACTTAAGTATAAGAATGGAGACTCTTCTTACGGTCGGTGCTTTGAGCGTTCCCTGTGAGACCAGTATTAGTTTCCGATACACCACTGCAGGTTCAATTAATTGCTTGGAGGTTCACATTGACGATGAAACACAGAAATCGCATCGGAATTAAATACAAAATGCACAATGCCGCCTTAAGTACAAGAATAGAGACTCTTCTTACAGTGGGTGCTTTGAGCATTCCCTGTGAGACCAGTATTAGTTTCCGATACACCACTGCAGGCTCAATGTATTCCTTGTACATACACAATGACGATGAAACACAGAAATTACATCGGAATTAAATACAAAAGACACAATGCCGCCTTAATGCAAGAAGAGTGAGACTTCTTAGAGTCCATTCTTTGAGCCTTTCCTTTGAGACTAGTATTAGTTTCCGATACACCACTGTAGGTTCAATGTATTCCTTGGACATACACATTGACGATTAAACACTGAAATTACATCGGAATTAAATACAAAAGGCACAATGCCGCCTTAAGTGCAAGAAGAGTGAGACTTCTTAGAGTCTGTGCCTTGATCCTTTCCTGTGCGACCAGTATTAGTTTCCGATACACCACTGCAGGTTCAATGTATTCCTTGGACCTTCACATTAACGATGAAACACAGATATCGCATCGGAATTAAATACAAAAGGCACAATGCCGACTTCAGTACAAGAATAGAGACTCTTCTTACAGTCGGTGCTTTGAGCGTTCCCTGTGAGACCAGTATAAGTTTCCAATACACCACTGCAGATTCAATGTATTGCTTGGAGCTTGACATTGACGATAATACACAGAAATCGCATCGGAAATAAATACAAAAGGCACAATGCCGCCTTAAGTCCAGGAGTAGAGACCCTTCTTACAGTCGGTGCTTTGAATATTCCCTGTGAGACCAGTATTAATTTCCGATAAACCACTGCAGGTTCAATGTATTCCTTGTCATACACATTGACGATGAAACACTGAACTTACATCGGAATTTAATACAAAAGGCACAATGCCGCCTTAAGTGCAAGAATAGAGACACTTCTTACAGTCGGTGCTCTGAGCATTCCCTGTGAGACCAGTATTAGTTTCCGATACACAACTGCAGGTTCAGTGTATTCCTTGGGCCTTCATATTGACGATGAAACACAGAAATCGCATCGGAATTAAATACAAAAGGCACAAGGCCGCCTTAAGTACAAGAATAGGGACTCTTCTTACAGTCGGTGCTTTGAGCATTCCCTGTGAGACCAGTATTAGTTTCCGATACACCACTGCAGGTTCAAAGTACTCCTTGGACCTTCACATTGACTATGAAACACAGAAATCGCATCGGAATTAAATGCAAAATGCACAATGCCGCCTTAAGAACAAGAATAGAGACTCTTCTTACAGTCGGTGATTTGGGCATTCCCTGTGAGACCAGTATTAGTTTCCGATACACCGCTGCAGGTTCAATGTATTCCTTGGACATACAGAATGATGATTTAACACTGAAATTACATCGGAATTAACAACAAAAGACACAATGCCGCCTTAATGCAAGAAGAGTGAGACTTCTTAGAGTCCATTCTTTGATCCTTTCCTGTGAGACCAGTATTAGTTTCCGATACACCACTGCAGGTTCAATGTATTCCCTGGACATACACAATGACGATGAAACATTGAAATTACATCGGAATTAAATACAAAAGACACAATGCTGCCTTAATGCAAGAAGAGTGAGACTTCTTGGAGTCCATTCTTTGATCCTTTCCTGTGAGACCAGTATTAGTTTCCGATACACCACTGCAGGTTCAATGTATTCCTCGGACCTTCACATTGACGATGAAACACAGAAATCGCATCGGAATTAAATACAAAAGGCACAATGCCCCCTTAATTACAAGAATAGAGACTCTTCTTGCAGTCGGTGCTTTGAGCATTCCGTGTGAGACCAGTATTAGTGTCCGTTAAACCACTGCAGGTTGAATGTATTCCTTGGACCTTCACATTGACGATGAAACACAGAAATCGCATCGGAATTAAATACAAAAGACACAATGCCGCCTTAAGTACAAGAATAGAGACACTTCTTACAGTAAGTGCTTTGAGCATTCTTTCTGAGAGCAGTGTAAGTTTCCGATACACCACTGCAGGTTCAAGGTATTCCTTGGACCTTCACATTGACGATAAGGCACAGAAATCGCATCGGAATAAAATACAAAGGGCACAATGCCGACTTAAGTACAAGAATGGAGACTCTTCTTACGGTCGGTGCTTTGAGCGTTCCCTGTGAGACCAGTATTAGTTTCCGATACACCACTGCAGGTTCAATTAATTGCTTATAGGTTCACATTGACGATGAAACACAGAAATCGCATCGGAATTAAATACAAAATGCACAATGCCGCCTTAAGTACAAGAATAGAGACTCTTCTTACAGTGGGTGCTTTGAGCATTCCCTGTGAGACCAGTATTAGTTTCCGATACACCACTGCAGGCTCAATGTATTCCTTGTACATACACAATGACGATGAAACACAGAAATTACATCGGAATTAAATACAAAAGACACAATGCCGCCTTAATGCAAGAAGAGTGAGACTTCTTAGAGTCCATTCTTTGAGCCTTTCCTTTGAGACTAGTATTAGTTTCCGATACACCACTGTAGGTTCAATGTATTCCTTGGACATACACATTGACGATTAAACACTGAAATTACATCGGAATTAAATACAAAAGGCACAATGCCGCCTTAAGTGCAAGAAGAGTGAGACTTCTTAGAGTCTGTGCCTTGATCCTTTCCTGTGCGACCAGTATTAGTTTCCGATACACCACTGCAGGTTCAATGTATTCCTTGGACCTTCACATTAACGATGAAACACAGAAATCGCATCGGAATTAAATACAAAAGGCACAATGCCGACTTCAGTACAAGAGTAGAGACTCTTCTTACAGTCGGTGCTTTGAGCGTTCCCTGTGAGACCAGTATAAGTTTCCGATACACCACTGCAGATTCAAAGTATTGCTTGGAGCTTGACATTGACGATAATACACAGAAATCGCATCGGAAATAAATACAAAAGGCACAATGCCGCCTTAAGTCCAGGAGTAGAGACCCTTCTTACAGTCGGTGCTTTGAATATTCCCTGTGAGACCAGTATTCATTTCCGATAAACCACTGCAGGTTCAATGTATTCCTTGTCATACACATTGACGATGAAACACTGAACTTACATCGGAATTTAATACAAAAGGCACAATGCCGCCTTAAGTGCAAGAATAGAGACACTTCTTACAGTCGGTGCTCTGAGCATTCCCTGTGAGACCAGTATTAGTTTCCGATACACAACTGCAGGTTCAGTGTATTCCTTGGGCCTTCATATTGACGATGAAACACAGAAATCGCATCGGAATTAAATACAAAAGGCACAATGTCGCCTTAATTACAAGAATAGAGACTCTTCTTTCATTCGGTGCTCTGAGCATTCCGTGTGAAACCAGTAATAGTTTCCGATACACCACTGCAGGTCAATGTATCCCTTGGACCTTCACATTCACGACGAAACACAGAAATCGCATCGGAATTAAATACAAAAGGCACAAGGCCGCCTTAAGTACAAGAATAGAGACTCTACTTACAGTCGGTGCTTTGAGCATTCCCTGTGAGACCAGTATTAGTTTCCGATACACCGCTGCAGGTTCAAAGTACTCCTTGGACCTTCACATTGACTATGAAACACAGAAATCGCATCGGAATTAAATGCAAAATGCACAATGCCGCCTTAAGAACAAGAATAGAGACTCTTCTTACAGTCGGTGATTTGGGCATTCCCTGTGAGACCAGTATTAGTTTCCGATACACCGCTGCAGGTTCAATGTATTCCTTGGACATACAGAATGATGATTTAACACTGAAATTACATCGGAATTAACAACAAAAGACACAATGCCGCCTTAATGCAAGAAGAGTGAGACTTCTTAGAGTCCATTCTTTGATCCTTTCCTGTGAGACCAGTATTTGTTTCCGATACACCACTGCAGGTTCAATGTATTCCTAGGACCTACACATTGACGATGAAACCCAGAAATCGCATCGGATTTAAATATAAAAGGCACAATGCCGCCTTAATTTCAAGAATAGAGACTCTTCTAACAGTCGGTGCTTTGAGCATTCCCTGTGAGAAAAGTATTAGTTTCCGTTATAACACTGCAGGTTCAATGTATTCCTTGGACCTTCACATTGACGATGAAACACAGAAATCGCATCGGAATTAAATTCAAACGGCACAATGCCGCCTTAAGTACAAGAATAGAGACACTTCTTACAGTCGGTGCTTAGAGCATTCCCTCTGAGAGCAGGATTAGTTTCCGATACACCACTGCAAGTTCTTGGTATTCCTTGGACCTTCACATTGACAATGAAACACAGAAATCGCATCGGAATTAAATACAAAAGACACAAGGCCGCCTTAAGTACAAGAATAAAGACTCTTCTTACAGTTGGTCCTTTGAGCATTCCATGTGAGACCAGTATTAGTTTCCGATTCACCAATGCAGGTTCAAAGTATTCCGTGCACCTTCACATTGACTATGAAACACAGAAATCGCATCGGAATTAAATACAAAAGGCACAATGCCGCGTTAAGTACAAGAATAGAGACACTTCTTACCGTCGATGCTTTGAGTATTCCCTCTGAGAGCAGTATTAGTTTCCGATTCACCACTGCAGGTTCAAAATATACCTTGGACCTTCACATTGCCTATGAAACACAGAAATCGTATCGGAATTAAATACAAAAGGCACAAAGCCGGCTTAGGTACAAGAATAGAGACTCTTCTTACAGTTAGTGCTTTGAGCATTCCCTGTGAGATCAGTATTACTTTCCGGTACACCACTGCAGGTTCAATGTATTCCTTGGACTTTCACATTCACGATGAAACACTCAAATTACATCGAAATTAAATACAAAAGGCACAATGCCGCCTTAAGTGCAAGAAGAGTGAGAATTCTTAGAGTCAGTGCCTTGATACTTTCCTGTGCGACCAGTATTAGTTTCCGATACACCACTGCAGGTTCAATGTATTCCTTGGACCTTCACATTCACGATGAAACACAGAAATCGCATCGGAATTGAATACAAAAGGCACAATGCCGACTTCAGTACAAGAATAGAGACCCTTCTTACAGTCGGTGCTTTGAGCGTTTCCTGTGAGACCAGTATAAGTTTCCGATACACCACTGCAGGTTCAATGTATTGCTTGGAGCTTCACATTGACGATAATACACAGAAATCGCATCGGAATTAAATACAAAAGGCACAATGCAGCCTTAAGTCCAGGAGTAGAGAGCTTCTTACAGTCGGTGCTTTGAATATTCCCTGTAAGACCAGTATTGATTTCCGATACACCACTGCAGGTTCAATGTATTCCTTGTCATACACATTAACGACGAAACACTGAAATTACATCGGAATTATATACAAAAGGCACAATTCCGCCTTAATTACAAGAATAGAGACTCTTCTTACATTCGGTGCTTTGAGCATTCCCTGTGAGACCACTAATAGTTTCCGATACAACGCACTGCAGGTTCAATGTATTCCTTGGGCCTTCACATTCACGATGAAACACAGAAATCGCATCGCAATTAAATACAAAAGGCACAATGCCGCCTTAAGTACAAGAATAGAGACACTTCTTACAGTCGGTGCATTTGAGCATTGCCTCTGAGAGCAGTATTAGTTTCCGATTCACCACTGCAGGTTCAATGTATTCCTTGGACCTTCACATTGACGATGAAACACAGAAATCGCATCGGAATTAAATACAAAAGGCACAATGCCGACTTCAGTACAAGAATAGAGACTCTTCTTACAGTCGGTGCTTTGAGCGTTCCCTGTGAGACCAGTATTAGTTTCCGATACACCACTGCAGGTTCAATGTATTGCTTGGAGCTTCACATTGACGATAATACACAGAAATCGCTTCGGAATTAAATACAAAAGGCACAATTCCGTCTTAAGTCCAGGAGTAGAGACCCTTCTTACAGTCGGTGCTTTGAATATTCCCTGTGAGACCAGTATTAATTTCCGATAAACCACTGCAGGTTTAATGTATTCCTTGTCATACACATTGACGGTGAAACACTGAAATTACATCGGAATTTAATACAAAAAGCACAATGCCGCCTTAAGTTCAAGAATAGAAACTCTTCTTACAGTCGGTGCTTTGAGCATTCCCTGTCAGACCAGTATTAGTTTCCGATACACAACTTCAGGTTCTGTGTATTCCTTGGACCTTCATATTGACGATGAAACACAGAAATCGCATCGGAATTAAATACAAAAGGCACAATGCCGCCTTAAGTACAAGAATAGAGATTCTTGTTACCGTCGGAGCTTTGAGCATTCCCTGTGAGACCAGTGTTTGTTTCCGATACACCACTGCAGGTTCAATGTATTCCTTGGACCTTCACATTAACGATGAAACACAGAAATCGCATCGGAATAATATACAAAGGGCACAATGCCGACTTAAGTACAAGAATAGAGAGTGTTCTTACTGTCGCTGCCTTGAGCGTTCCCTGTGAGACCAGTATTAGTTTCCGATACACCACTGCAGGTTCAATTTATTGCTTGGAGCTTCACATTGACGATGAAACACAGAAATCGCATCGGAATTAAATACAAAAGGCACAATTCCGCCTTAATTACAAGAATAGAGACTCTTCTTACATTCGGTGCTTTGAGCATTCCCTGTGAGACCACTAATAGTTTCCGATACAACGCACTCCAGGTTCAATGTATTCTTTGGGCCTTCACATTCACGATGAAACACAGAAATCGCATCGCAATTAAATACAAAAGGCACAATGCCGCCTTAAGTACAAGAATAGAGACACTTCTTACAGTCGGTGCTTTGGGCATTGCCTCTGAGAGCAGTATTAGTTTCCGATTCAACACTGCAGGTTCAAGGTATTCCTTGGACCTTCGCATTGACTATGAAACACAGAAATCGCATCGCAATTAAATACAAAAAGCACAAGGGGGCCTTATGTACAAGAATAGAGACTCTTCTTACAGTCGGTGCTTTGAGCATTCCCTGTGAGACCAGTATTAGTTTCCGATACACCACTGCAGGTTCAAGGTATTCCTTGGACCATCACATTGACAATGAAACACAGAAATCGCATCGCAATTAAATACAAAAGGCACAAGGCTGCCTTAAGTACAAGAATAGAGACTCTTCTTACAGTTGGTGCTTTGAGTATTCCCTGTGAGACCAGTATTAGTTTCCGATACACAAATGCAGGTTCAAAGTATTCCGTGCACCTTCACATTGACTATGAAACACAGAAATCGCATCAGAATTAAATACAAAAGGCACAATGCCGCCTTAACTACAAGAATAGGGACACTTCTTACCGTCTATGCTGTGAGCATTCCCTCTGAGAGCAGTATTAGTTTCCGATTCACCACTGCAGGTTCAAAATATTCCTTGGACCTTCACATTGACTATGAAACACAGAAATCGCATCGGAATTAAATACAAAAGGCACAATGCCGGCTTAAGTACAAGAATAGAGACTCTTCTTACAGTTAGTGCTTTGAGCATTCCCTGTGATACCAGTATTACTTTCCGATACACCACTGCAGGTTCAATGTATTCCTTGGACTTTCACATTCACGATGAAACAGAGAAATCGCATCGGAATTAAATACAAGAAGCACAATGCCGCGTAAAGTACAAGATCAGAGACTCTTCTACAGTCTGTGCCTTGAACACTCCCTGTGAGACCAGTATTAGTTTCCGATACACCACTGCAGGTTCAATGTACTCCTTGGACATACACATTGACGATGAAACACTCAAATTACATCGAAATTAAATACAAAAGGCACAAAGCCGCCTTAAGTGCAAGAAGTGTGAGACTTCTTAGAGTCTGTGCTTTGATCCTTTCCTGTGAGACCAGTATTAGTTTCCGATACACCACTGCAGGTTCAATGTAATCCTTGGACCTTCACATTGACGATGAAACACAGAAATCAGATCGGAATTAAATACAAGAAGCACAATGCCGCGTAAAGTACAAGATCAGAGCCTTTTCTACAGTCTGTGCCTTGAACACTCCCTGTGTGACCAGTTTTAGTTTCCGATGCACCACTGCAGGCTCAATGTATTCCTTGGACCTAAAAATTGATGATGAAACACTGAAATTAAATCGGAATTAAATACAAGAGGCACAATGCCGCCTAAATTACAAGAATAGAGACTCTTCTTACAGTCGGTTCTTTGAGCATTCCCTGTGAGACCAGTATTTGTTTCCGATACACAACTGTAGGTTCAATGTATTCCTTGGACATACACATTGACGATGAAACACTGAACTTACATCGGAATTAAATACAAAAGGCACAATGCCGCCTTAAGGGCAAGAAGAGTGAGAATTCTTAGAATCAGTGCCTTGATCCTTTCCTGTGCGACCAGTATTAGTTTCCGATACACCACTGCAGGTTCAATGTATTCCTTGGACCTTCACATTGACGATGAAACACAGAAATCGCATCGGAATTAAATACAAAAGGCACAATGCCGACTTCAGTACAAGAATAGAGACTCTTCTTACAGTCGGTGCTTTGAGCGTTCCCTGTGAGACCAGTATTAGTTTCCGATACACCACTGCAGGTTCAATGTATTGCTTGGAGCTTCACATTGACGATAATACACAGAAATCGCATCGGAATTAAATACAAAAGGCACAATGCCGTCTTAAGTCCAGGAGTAGAGACCCTTCTTACAGTCGGTGCTTTGAATATTCCCTGTGATACCAGTATTAATTTCCGATAAACCACTGCAGGTTTAATGTATTCCTTGTCATACACATTGACGATGAAACACTGAAATTACATCGGAATTTAATACAAAAAGCACAATGCCGCCTTAAGTTCAAGAATAGAAACTCTTCTTATAGTCGGTGCTTTGAGCATTCCCTGTCAGACCAGTATTAGTTTCCGATACACAACTTCAGGTTCTGTGTATTCCTTGGACCTTCATATTGACGATGAAACACAGAAATCGCATCGGAATTAAATACAAAAGGCACAATGCCGCCTTAAGTACAAGAATAGAGATTCTTGTTACCGTCGGAGCTTAGAGCATTCCCTGTGAGACCAGTGTTTGTTTCCGATACACCACTGCAGGTTCAATGTATTCCTTGGACCTTCACATTAACGATGAAACACAGAAATCGCATCGGAATAAAATACAAAGGGCACAATGCCGACTTAAGTACAAGAATAGAGAGTCTGCTTACTGTCGCTGCTTTGAGCGTTCCCTGTGACACCAGTATTAGTTTCCGATACACCACTGCAGGTTCAATTTATTGCTTGGAGCTTCACATTGACGATGAAACACAGAAATCGCATCGGAATTAAATACAAAAGGTACAATGCCGCCTTAAGTACAGGAGTAGAGACCATTCTTACAGTCGGTGCTTTGATTATTCCCTGTGAGACCAGTATTAATTTCCGATACACCACTGCAGAATCAATGTATTCCTTGTCATACACATTAACGATGAAACACTGAAACTACATCGGAATTATATACAAAAGGCACAATTCCGCCGTAATTACAAGAATAGAGACTCTTCTTACATTCGGTGCCTTGAGCATTCCCTGTGAGACCACTAATAGTTTCCGATACAACGCACTGCAGGTTCAATGTATTCCTTGGACCTTCACATTCACGATGAAACACAGAAATCGCATCGGAATTAAATACAAAGGGCACAATGCCGCCTTAAGTACAAGAATAGAGACACTTCTTACAGTCGGTGCTTTGAGCATTGCCTCTGAGAGCAGTATTAGTTTCCGATTCACCACTGCAGGTTCAAGGTATTCCTTGGACCTTCGCATTGACTATGAAACACAGAAATCGCATCGCAATTAAATACAAAAAGCACAAGGGGGCCTTAAGTACAAGAATAGAAACTCTTCTTACTATCGGTGCTTTGAGCATTCCCTGTGAGACCAGTATTAGTTTCCGATACACCACTGCAGGTTCAAAGTATTCCTTGGACCTTCACATTGACTATGAAACACAGAAATCGCATCGGAATTAAATAGAAAAGGCACAATGCCGCCTTAAGTACAAGAATAGAGACACTTCTTACAGTCGGTGTTTTGAGCATTCCGTCTGAGAGCAGTATTAGTTTCCGATACACCACTGCAGTTTCAAGGTATTCCTTGGACCTTCACATTGACAATGAAACACAGAAATCGCATCGGAATTAAATACAAAAGGCACAAGGCTGCCTTAAGTACAAGAATAGAGACTCTTCTTACAGTTGGTGCTTTGAGCATTCCCTGTCAGACCAGTATTAGTTTCCGATACACAACTTCAGGTTCTGTGTATTCCTTGGACCTTCATATTGACGATGAAACACAGAAATCGCATCGGAATTAAATACAAAAGGCACAATGCCGCCTTAAGTACAAGAATAGAGTTTCTTGTTATTGTCGGTGCTTTGAGCATTCCCTCTGAGACCAGTGTTTGTTTCCGATACACCACTGCAGGTTCAATGTATTCCTTGGACCTTCTCATTAACGATGAAACACAGAAATCGCATCGGAATAAAATACAAAGGGCACAATGCCGACTTAAGTACAAGAATATAGAGTCTTCTTACTGTCGCTGCTTTGAGCGTTCCCTGTGACACCAGTATTAGTTTCCGATACACCACTGCAGGTTCAACTTATTGCTTGGAGCTTCACATTGACGATGAAACACAGAAATCGCATCGGAATTAAATACAAAAGGCACAATGCCGCCTTAAGTACAGGAGTAGAGACCCTTCTTACAGTCGGTGCTTTGATTATTCCCTGTGAGACCTGTATTAATTTCCGATACACCACTGCAGGTTCAATGTATTCCTTGTCATACACATTAACGATGAAACACTGAAATTACATAGGAATTATATACAAAAGGCACAATTCCGCCTTAATTATAAGAATAGAGACTCCTCTTACATTCGGTGCTTTGAGCATTCCCTGTGAGACCACTAATAGTTTCCGATACAACGCACTGCAGGTTCAATGTATTCCTTGGATCTTCACATTCACGATGAAACACAGAAATCGCATCGGAATTAAATACAAAAGACACAATGCCGGCTTAAGTGCAAGAATAGAGACTCTTCTTACAGTTAGTGCTTTGAGCATTCCCTGTGATTCCAGTATTACTTTCCGATACACCACTGCATGTTCAATGTATTCCTTGGACTTTCACATTCACGATGAAACAGAGAAATCGCATCGGAATTAAATACAAGAAGCACAATGCCGCGTAAAGTACAAGATCAGAGACTCTTCTACAGTCTGTGCCTTGAACACTCCCTGTGAGACCAGTATTAGTTTGCGATACACCACTGCAGGTTCAATGTATTCCTTGGACCTTCACATTGTCGATGAAACACAGAAATCGCATCGGAATTAAATACAAAAGGCACAATGCCACCTTAAGTACAAGAATAGAGACACTTCTTACCGTCGATGCTATGAGCATTCCCTCTGAGAGCAGTTTAGTTTCCGATACACCACTGCAGTCTCAATGTATTCCTTGGACCTAAACATTGATGATGAAACACTGAAATTACATTGGAATTAAATACAAAAGGCACAATGCTGCCTTGATTACAAGAATAGAGACTCATCTTACAGTCGGTTCTTTGAGCATTCCCTGTGAGACCAGTATTAGTTTCCGATACACCACTGTAGGTTCAATGTTCCTTGGACATACACATTGACGATGAAACACTGAAATTACATCGGAATTAAATACAAAAGGCACAATGCCGCCTTAAGTGCAAGAAGAGTGAGACTTCTTAGAGTCTGTGCCATGATCCTTTCCTGTGCGACCAGTACTAGTTTCCGATACACCACTGCAGGTTCAATGTATTCCTTGGACCTTCTCATTGACGATGAAACACAGAAATCGCATCGGAATTAAATACAAAAGGCACAATGCCGACTTCAGTACAAGAATAGAGACTCTTCTTACAGTCGGTGCTTTGAGCGTTCCCTGTGAGACCAGTATTAGTTTCCGATACACCACTGCAGGTTCAATGTATTGCTTGGACCTTCACATTAACGACGAAACACAGAAATCGCATCGGAATAAAATACAAAGGGCACAATGCCGAGTTAAGTACAAGAATAGAGAGTCTTCTTATTGTCGGTGATTTGAGCGTTCCCTGTGAGAACAGTATTAGTTTCCGATACACCACTGCAGGATCAATTTATTGCTTGGAGCTTCACATTGACGATGAAACACAGAAATAGCATCGTAATTAAATACAAAAGTCACAATGCCGCCTTAAGTACAGGAGTAGAGACCCTTCTTACAGTCGGTGTTTTGATTATTCCCTGTGAGACCAGTATTAATTTCCGATACACCACTGCAAGTTCAATGTATTCCTTGTCATACACATTAACGATGAAACACTGAAATTACATCGGAATTAAATACAAAAGGCACAATGCCGCCTTAATTACAAGAATAGAGACTCTTCTTACAATCTGTGCTTTGAGCATTCCCTGTGAGACCAGTAATAGTTTCCGAAAAAACGCCCTGCAGTTTCAATGTATTCCTTGGACCATCACATTCACGGTGAAACACAGAAATCGCATCGGAATTAAATACAAAAGGCACAATGCCGCCTTAAGTACAAGAATAGAGACACTTCTTACAGTCGGTGCTTTGAGCATTGCCTCTGAGAGCAGTATTAGTTTCCGATACACCACTGCAGGTTCAAGGTATTCCTTGGACCGTCACATTGACTATGAAACACAGAAATCGCATCGGAATTAAATACAAAAGGCACAAGGCCGCCTTAAGTACAAGAATAGAGGCACTTCTTACAGTCGGTGCTTTGAGCATTCCCTGTGAGACCATTATTAGTTTCCAGTACACCACTGCAGGTTCAAAGTATTCCTTGGACCTTCACATTGACTATGAAACTCAGAAATCGCATCGGAATTAAATACAAAAGGCACAATGCCGCCTTAAGTACAAGAATAGAGACACTTCTTACAGTCGGTGATTTGAGCATTCCCTCTGAGAGCAGTATTAGTTTCCGATACACCACTGCAGGTTCAAAGTATTCCTTGGACCTTCACATTGACTATGAAACACAGAAATCGCATTGGAATTAAATACAAAAGGCACAATGCCGGCTTAAGTACAAGAATAGAGACTCTTCTTACAGTTGGTGCTTTGAGCATTCCCTGTGAGACCTGTATTAGTTTATGATGCACCACTGCAGGTTCAATGTATTCCTTTGACCTTCACATTGACGATGAAACACAGAAATCGCATCGGAATTAAATACAAGAGGCACAATGCCGCCTTAAGTACAAGAAGAGAGACTCTTCTTACAGTCGGTGCTTTGAGCATTCCCTGTGAGACCAGTATTAGTTTCCGATATAACACCGCAGGTTCAATGAATTCCCTGGACCTTCACATTGACGATGAAACACAGAAATCGCATCGGATTAAACACAAAAGGCACAATGCCGCCTTAAGTACAAGAATAGAGACACCTCTTATCGTCGATGTTTTGAGCATTCCCTCTGAGAGCAGTATTAGTTTCCGATACACCACTGCAGGTTCAAAGTATTCCTTGGACCTTCACATTGACTATAAAACGCAGAAATCGCATCGGAATTAAATACAAAAGGCACAATGCCACCGTAAGTACAAGAATAGAGACACTTCTTACAGTTGGAGCTTTGAGCATTCCCTCTGAGAGCAGTATTAGTTTCCGATACACCGCTGCAGGTTCAATATATTCCTTGGACATACACAATGACAATGAAACACTGGAATTACATAGGAATTAACAACAAAAGTCACAATGCCGCCTTAATGCAAGAAGAGTGAGACTTCTTAGAGTCCATTCTTTGATCCTTTCCTGTGAGACCAGTATTTGTTTCCGATACACCACTACAGGTTCAATGTATTCCTTGGACCTTCACATTGACGATGAAACCCAGAAATCGCATCGGATTTAAATATAAAAGGCACAATGCCGCCTTAAGTACAGGAGTAGAGACCCTTCTTACAATCGGTGCTTTGATTATTCCCTGTGAGACCAGTATTAATTTCCGATACACCACTGCAGGTTCAATGTATTCCTTGTCATACACATTGACGATGAAACACTGAAATTACATCGGAATTAAATACAAAAGGCAAAATGCCGCCTTAATTACAAGAATAGAGACTCTTCTTACATTCTGTGCATTGAGCATTCCCTGTGAGACCAGTAATAGTTTCCGATACACCACTGCAGGTCAATGTATTCCTTGGACCTTCAAATTCACGATGAAACACAGAAATCGCATCGGAATTAAATACAAAAGGCACAATGCCGCCTTAAGTACAAGAATAGAGACACTTCTTACATTCGGTGCTTTGAGCATTGCCTCAGAGAGCAGTATTAGTTTCCGATAACCCACTGCAGGTTCAAGGTATTCCTTGGGCCTTCGCATTGACTATGAATCACAGAAATCGCATCGGAATTAAATACAAAAGGCACAAGGCCGCCTTAAGTACAACAATAGAGACTCTTCTTACAGTCGGTGCTTCGAGCATTCCCTGTGAGACCAGTATTAGTTTCCGATAAACCACTGCAGGTTCAAAGTATTCCTTGGACCTTCACATTGACTATGAAACACAGAAATCGCATCGGAATTAAATACAAAAGGCACAATGCCGCCTTAAGTACAAGAATAGAGACTCTTCTTACAGTCGGTGCTTTGAGCATTCCCTGTGAGACCAGTATTAGTTTCCGATACAACAATGCAGGTTCAATGTATTCCTTGGACATACACAATGACGATGAAACACTGATATTACATCGGAATTACAAAACAAAAGACACAATGCCGCCTTAATGCAAGAAGAGTGAGACTACTTAGAGTCCATTATTTGATCCTTTCCTGTGAGACCAGTATTTGTTTCCTATACACCACTGCAGGTTCAATGTATTCCTTGGACCTTCACATTGACGATGAAACCCAGAAATCGCATCAGATTTAAATATAAAAGGCACAATGCCGCCTTAATTAAAAGTATAGAGACTCTTCTAACAGTCGGTGCTTTGAGCATTCCCTGTGAGACCAGTGTTAGTTTCCGATATAACACTACAGGTTCAATGTATTCCTTAAACCTTCACATTGACGATGAAACACAGAAATCGCATAGGAATTAAATACAAAAGCCACAATGCCGCCTTAAGTTCAAGAATACAGACACTTCTTACAATCGGTGCTTTGAGCATTCTCTCTGAGAGCAGTATTAGTTTCCGATACACCACTGCAGGTTCAAGGTATTCCTTGGACCTTCACATTGACAATGAAACACAGAAATCGAATCGGAATTAAATACAAAAGACACAAGGCCGCCTTAAGTACAAGAATAGAGACACTTCTTACACTTGGTGCTTTGAGCATTCCCTGTGAGACCAGTATTAGTTTCCGATTCACCAATGCAGGTTCAAAGTATTCCGTGCACCTTCACATTGACTATGAAACACAGAAATCGCATCGGAATTAAATACAAAAGGCACAATGCCGCATTAAGTACAAGAATAGAGACACTTCTTACCGTCGATGCTTTGAGCATTCACTCTGAGAGCAGTATTACTTTCCGAACACTACTGCAGGTTCAAAATATTCCTTGGACCTTCACATTGACTATGGAACACAGAAATTGCATCGGAATTAAATACAAAAGGCACAATGCCGGCTTAAGTACAAGAATAGAGACGCTTCTTACAGTTAGTGCTTTGAGCATTCCCTATGAGACCAGTATTACTTTCCGATACACCACTGCAGGTTCAATGTATTCCTTGGACTTTCACATTGACGATGAATCACAGAAATAGCATCGGAATTAAATACAAGAAGCCCAATGCCGCGTAAAGAACAAGATCAGAGACTCTTCTACAGTCTGTGCCTTGAACACTCCCTGTGAGACCAGTATTAGTTTCCGATACACCACTGCAGGTTCCATGTACTCCTTGGACATACACATTGACGATGAAACACTCACATTACATCGAAATTAAATACAAAAGGCACAATGCCGCCTTAAGTGCAAGAAGTGTGAGACTTCTTAGAGTCTGTGCTTTGATCCTTTCCTGTGAGACCAGTATTAGTTTCCGATACACCACTGCAGGTTCAATGTATTCCTTGGACCTTCACATTGACGATGAAACACAGAAATCGCATCGGAATTAAATACAAGAATCACAATGCCGCGTAAGGTACAAGATCAGAGCCTCTTCTACAGTCTGTGCCTTGAACGCTCCCTGTGAGACCAGTATTAGTTTCCGATACACCACTGCAGGTTCAATGTATTCCTTGGACTTACACAATGACGATGAAACACTCAAATTACATCGGAATTAAATACAAAAAGCACAATGCCGCCTTAATTACAAGAATAGAGACTCTTCTTACAGTCGGTTTTTTGAGCATTCCCTGTGAGACCAGTATTAGTTTCCGATACACCACTGCAGGTTCAATGTATTCCTTGGACCTTCACATTGACGATGAAACACAGAAATCGCATCGGAATTGAATACAAAAGGCACAATGCCGACTTCAGTACAAGAATAGAGACTCTTCTTACAGTCGGTGCTTTGAATATTCCCTGTGAGACCAGTATGTGTTTCCGATACACCACTGCAGCTTCAATGTTTTCCTTGGACCTTCACATTAACGATGAAACACAGAATTCGCATCGGAATAAAATACAAAGGGCACAATGCCGACTTAAGTACAAGAATAGAGAGTCTTCTTACTGTCGCTGGTTTGAGCGTTCCCTGTGTGAACAGTATTAGTTTCCGATACACCACTGCAGGTTCAATTTATTGCTTGGAGCTTCACATTGACGATGAAACACGGAAATCGCATCGGAATTAAATACAAAAGGCACAATGCCGCCTTAAGTACAGGAGTAGAGACCCTTCTTACAGTCGGTGCTTTGATTATTCCCTGTGTGACCAGTATTAATTTCCGATACACCACTGCAGGTTCAATGTATTCCTTGTCATACACATTAACGATGAAACACTGAAATTACATCGGAATTAAATACAAAAGGCACAATGCCGCCTTAATTACAAGAATAGAGGCTCTTCTTACATTCGGTGCTTTGAGCATTCCCTGTGAGACCAGTAATAGTTTCCGATACAACGCACTGCAGGTTCAATGTATTCCTTGGACCTTCACATTCACGATGAAACACAGAAATCGCATCGGAATTAAATACAAAAGGCACAATGCCTCCTTAAGTACAAGAATAGAGAGACTTCTTACAGTCGGTGGTTTGCGCATTGCCTATGAGAGCAGTATTAGTTTCCGATACACCACTGCAGGTTCAAGGTATTCCTTGGACCTTCGCATTGACTATGAAACACAGACATCGCATCGGAATTAAATACAAAAGGCACAAGGGGGCCTTAAGTACAAGAATTGAGACTCTTCTTACATTCGGTGCTTTGAGCATTCCCTATGAGACCAGTATTACTTTCCGATACACCACTGCAGGTTCAATGTATTCCTTGGACATACACATTGACGATGAAACACTCAAATTACATCGAAATTAAATCCAAAAGGCAAAATGCCGCCTTAAGTGCAAGAAGAGTGAGACTTCTTAGAGTCTGTTCTTTGATCCTTTCCTGTGAGACCAGTATTAGTTTCCGATACACCACTGCAGGTTCAATGTATTCCTTGGACCTTCACATTGACGATGTAACACAGAAATCGCATCGGAAATAAATACAAGAAGCACAATGCCGCGTAAAGTACAAGATCAGAGAGTCTTCTACAGTCTGTGCCTTGAACACTCCCTGTGAGACCAGTATTAGTTTCCGATAAACAACTGCAGGTTCAATGTATTCCTTGGACATACACATTGACGATGAAACACTCAAATTACATCGGATTTAAATATAAAAGGCACAATGCCGCCTTAGGTGCCAGAAGAGTGAGACTTCTTAGTGTCTGTGCTTTGATCGTTTCCTGTGAGACCAGTATTAGTTTCCGATACACCACTGCAGGTTCAATGTATTTCTTGGACCTTCACATTGACGATGTAACACAGAAATCGCATCGGAAATAAATACAAGAAGCACAATGCCGCGTAAAGTGGAAGATCAGAGCCTCTTCTACAGTCTGTGCCTTGAACACTCTTTGTGTGACCAGTATTAGTTTCCGATGCACCACTGCAGGCTCAATGTATTCCTTGGACATACACATTGACGATGAAACACTAAAATTACATCGGAATTAAATACAAAAGGCACAATGCCGCCTTAAGTGCAAGAAGAGTGAGACTTCTTAGAGTCTGTGCCTTGATCCTTTCCTGTGCGACCAGTATTAGTTTCCGTTACACCACTGCAGGTTCAATGTATTCCTTGGACCTTCACATTGACGATGAAACACAGAAATCGCATCGGAATTATATACAAAAGGCACAATGCCGACTTCAGTACAAGAATAGAGACTCTTCTTACAGTCGGTGCTTTGAGCCCTCCCAGTGAGAAAAGTATTAGTTTCCGATACACCACTGCAGGTTCAATGTATTGCTTGGAGCTTCACATTGACGATAATACACAGAAATCGCATCGGAATTAAATAGAAAAGGCACAATGCCGCCTTAAGTGCAGGAGTAGAGACCCTTCTTACAGTCGGTGCATTGAATATTCCCTGTGAGACCAGTATTAATTTCCGATAAACCACTGCAGGTCCAATGTATTCCTAGTCAAACACATTGACGATGAAACACTGAAATTACATCGGAATTTAATACAAAAGGCACAAAGCCGCCGTAAGTGCAAGAATGGAGACTCTTCTTACAGTCGGTGCTTTGAGCATTCCCTGTGAGACCAGTATTAGTTTCCAATACACAACTGCAGGTTCAGTGTATTCCTTGGACCTTCATATTGACGATGAAACACAGAAATCGCATCGAAATTAAATACAAAAGTCACAATGCCGCCTTAAGTACAAGAATAGAGATTCTTGTTACTGTCGGAGCTTTGTGCATTCCCTGTGAGACCAGTATTTGTTTCCGATACACCACTGCAGGTTCAATGTATTCCTTGAACCTTCACATTAACGATGAAACACAGAAATCGCATCGGAATAAGATACAAAGGTCACAATGCCGCCTTAAGTACAAGAATAGTGACACTTCTTACAGTCGGTGCTTTGAGCATTGCCTCTGAGAGCAGTATTAGTTTCCGATACACCACTGCAGGTTCAAGGTATTCCTTGGAACGTCGCATTGACTATGAAACACAGAAATCGCATCGGAATTAAATACAAAAGGCACAAGGCCGCCTTATGTGCAAGAATAGAGACTCTTCTTACAGTCGGTGCTGTGAGCATAACCTGTGAGACCATTATTAGTTCCCGATACACCACTGCAGGTTCAAAGTATTACTTGGACATACACAATGACGATGAAACACTGAAATTACATCGGAATTAACTACAAAAGACACAATGCCGCCTTAATGCAAGAAGAGTGAGACTTCTTAGAGTCCAATCTTTGATCCTTTCCTGTGAGACCAGTATTTGTTTCCGATACACCACTGCAGGTTCATTGTATTCCTTGGACCTTCACATTGACGATGAAACCCAGAAATCGCATCGGATTTAAATATAAAAGGCACAATGCCGCCTTAATTACAAGAATAGAAACTCTTCTAACAGTCGGTGCTTTGAGCATTCCCTGTGAGACCAGTATTAGTTTCCGATATAACACTGCAGGTTCAATGTATTCCTTCGACCTTCACATTGACGATGAAACACAGAAATCGCATCGGATTAAACACAAAAGGCACAATGCCGCCTTAAGTACAAGAATAGAGACACTTCTTACAGTCGGTGCTTTGAGCATTCCCTCTGAGAGCAGTATTAGTTTCCGATACACCAGTGCAGGTTCAAGGTATTCCTTGGACCTTCACATTGACTATGAAACACAGAAATCACATCGGAATTAAATATAAAAGACACAAGGCCGCCATAAGTACTAGAATAGAGACTCTTCTTACAGTTGGTGCTTTGAGCATTCCCTGTGAGACCAGTATTAGTGACCGATACACCAATGCAGGTTCAAAGTATTCCGTGCACCTTCACATTGACTATGAAACAAAGAAATCGCATCGGAATTAAGTACAAAAGGCACAATGCCGCCTTAAGTACAAGAATAGAGACACTTCTTATCGTCGATGTTTGAGCATTTCCTCTGAGAGCAGTATTAGTTTCCGATACACCACTGCAGGTTCAAAGTATTCCTTGGACCTTCACATTGACTATAAATCCCAGAAATCGCATCGGAATTAAATACAAAAGGCACAATGCCGCCGTAAGTACAAGAATAGAGACACTTCTTACAGTTGGAGCTTTGAGCATTCCCTCTGAGAGCAGTATTAGTTTCCGATACACCACTGCAGGTTCAAAGTATTCCTTGAACCATCACATTGAATATGAAACACAGAAATCGCATCGGAATTAAATACAAAAGGCACAATGCCGCCTTAAGTACAAGAATAGAGACTCTTCTTACAGTCGGTGATTTGAGCATTCCCTGTGAGACCAGTATTAGTTTCCGATACACCGCCGCAGGTTCAATGTATTCCTTGGACCTTCACATTGACTATGAAGCACAGAAATCGCATCGGAATTAAATACAAAAGGCACAATGCCGCCTTAAGTACAAGAATAGAGACTCTTCTTACAGTCGGTGTCTTGAGCATTTCCTGTGAGACCAGTATTAGTTTCCGATACACCACTGCAGGTTCAATGTATTCCTTGGACTTTCACATTGACGATGAAACACAGAAATCGCATCGGAATTAAATACAAAAGGCACAATGCCGCCTTAAGTCCAGGAGAAGACACCCTTCTTACAGTCGGTGCTTTGAATATTCCCAGTGAGACCAGTATTAATTTCCGATAAACCACTGCAGGTTCAATGTATTCCTTGTCATACACATTAGCGATGAAACACTGAAATTACATCGGAATTAAATACAAAAGGCACATTGCCGCCTTAAGTGCAATAATAGAGACACTTCTTACAGTCGGTGCTTTGAGCATTCCCTGTGAGACCAGTATTAGTTGCCGATACACAACTGCAGGTTCAGTGTATTCCTTGGACCTTCATATTGACGATGAAACACAGAAATCGCATCGGAATTAAATACAAAAGGCACAATGTCGCCTTAAGTACAAGAATAGAGATTCTTGTTACTGTCGGAGCTTTGAGCATTACCTGTGAGACCAGTATTTGTTTTCGATACACCACTGCAGGTTCAATGTATTCCTTGGACCTTCACATTAACGATGAAACACAGAAATCGCATCGGAATAAAATACAAAGGTCACAATGCCGACTTAAGTACAACAATAGAGAGTCTTCTTACTGTCGGTGCTTTGAGCGTTCCCTGTGAGACCAGTATAGGTTTCCGATACACCACTGCAGGTTCAATTTATTGCTTGGAGCTTCACATTGACGATGAAACACAGAAATCGCATCGGAATTAAATACAAAAGGCAAGGCAAAAACCGCCTTAAGTACCGGAGTAGAGACCCTTCTTACAGTCGGTGCTTTGATTACTCCCTGTGAGACCAGTATTAAATTCCGATACACCACTGCAGGTTCAATGTATTCCTTGTCATACACATTAACGATGAAACACTGAAATTACATCGGAATTAAATACAAAAGGCACAATGCCGCCTTAATTACAAGAATAGAGACTCCTCTTACATTCGGTGCTTTGGGCATTCCCTGTGAGACCAGTAATAGTTTCCGGTACAACGCACTGCAGGGTCAATGTATTCCTTGGACCATCACATTCACGATGAAACACAGAAATCGCATCGGAATTAAATACAAAAGGCACAATGCCGCCTTTAAGTACAAGAATAGTGACACTTCTTACAGTCGGTGCTTTGAGCATTGCCTCTGAGAGCAGTATTAGTTTGCGATACACCACTGCTGGTTCAAGGTATTCCTTGGAACGTCGCATTGACTATGAAACACAGAAATCGCATCGGAATTAAATACAAAAGGCACAAGGCCGAATTAAGTACAAGAATAGAGACACTTCTTACAGTCGGTGCTTTGAGCATAACCTATGAGACCATTATTAGTTCCCGATACACCACTGCAGGTTCAAAGTATTACTTGGACCTTCACATTGACTATGAAACACAGAAATCGCATCGGAATTAAATACAAAAGGCACAATGCCGAATTAAGTACAAGAATAGAGACACTTCTTACAGTCGGTGCTTTGAGCATTCCCTCTGAGAGCAGTATTAGTTTCCGATACACCGCTGCAGGTTCAATGTATTCCTTGGACATACACAATGACGATGAAACACTGAAATTACATCGGAATTAACTACAAAAGACACAATGCCGCCTTAATGCAAGAAGAGTGAGACTTCTTAGAGTCCATTCTTTGATCCTTTCCTGTGAGACCAGTATTTGTTTCCGATACACCACTGCAGGTTCATTGTATTCCTTGGACCTTCACATTGACGATGAAACCCAGAAATCGCATCGGATTTAAATATAAAAGGCACAATGCCGCCTTAATTACAAGAATAGAAACTCTTCTAACAGTCGGTGCTTTGAGCATTCCCTGTGAGACCAGTATTAGTTTCCGATATAACACTGCAGGTTCAATGTACTCCTTGGACCTTCACATTGACGATGAAACACAGAAATCGCATCGGATTAAACACAAAAGGCACAATGCCGCCTTAAGTACAAGAATAGAGACACTTCTTACAGTCGGTGCTTTGAGCATTCCCTCTGAGAGCAGTATTAGTTTCCGATACACCACTGCAGGTTCAAGGTATTCCTTGGACCTTCACATTGACTATGAAACACAGAAATCACATCGGAATTAAATATAAAAGACACGAGGCCGCCATAAGTACAAGAATAGAGACTCTTCTTACAGTTGGTGCTTTGAGCATTCCCCGTGAGACCAGTATTAATGTCCGATACACCAAAGCAGGTTCAAAGTATTCCGTGCACCTTCACATTGACTATGAAACAAAGAAATCGCATCGGAATTAAGTACAAAAGGCACAATGCCGCCTTAAGTACAAGAATAGAGACACTTCTTATCGTCGATGTTTGAGCATTCCCTCTGAGAGCAGTATTAGTTTCCGATACACCACTGCAGGTTCAAAGTATTCCTTGAACCATCACATTGAATATGAAACACAGAAATCGCATCGGAATCCAATACAAAAGGCACAATGCCGCCTTAAGTGCAAGAATAGAGACCCTTCTTACATTCGGTGCTTTGAGCATTCCCTGTGAGACGAGTAATAGTTTCCGATACACCACTGCAGGTCAATGTATTCCTTGGACCTTCACATTCACGATGAAACACAGAAATCGCATCGGAATTAAATACAAAAGGCACAATGCCGCCTTAAGTACAAGAATAGAGACACTTCTTACAGTCGGTGCTTTGAGCATTGCCTCTGAGAGCAGTATTAGGTTCCGATACACCACTGCAGGTTCAAGGTATTCCTTGGACCTTCGCATTGACTATGAAACACAGATATCGCATCGGAATTAAATAAAAAAGGCACAAGGCCGCCTTAAGTACAGGAATAGAGACTCTTCTTACAGTTGGTGCTTTGAGCATTCCCTGTGAGACCAGTATTAGTTTCCGATACACCACTGCAGGTTCAAAGTATTCCTTGGACCTTCACATTGACGATGAAACACAGAAATCGCATCGGAATTAAATACAAAAGGCACAATGCCGCCTTAAGTACAAGAATAGAGACTCTTCTTACAGTCGGTGCTTTGAGAATTCCCAGTGAGATAAGTATTAGTTTCCGATACACCACTGCACGTTCAATGTATTCCTTGGACATACACATTGACGATGAAATACTGATATTACATCGAAATTAAATACAAATGGCACAATGCCGTCTTAAGTGCTAGAGGAGTGAGACTTCTTAGTGTCTGTGCCTTGATCCTTTCCTGTGAGACCAGTATTAGTTTCCGATACACCACTGCAGGTTCAATGTATTCCTTGGACCTTCACATTGACGATGAAACACAGAAATCGCATCGGAACTAAATACAAAAGGCGCAATGCCGCATTAATTACAAGAATAGAGAGTCTTCTTACAGTCGGTGCTTGAGCATTCCCTGTGAGACCAGTAATAGTTTCCGATTCACCACTGCAGGTTCAAAGTATTCCTTGGACCTTCACATTGAATATGAAACACAGAAATCGCATCGGAATTAAATACAAAATGCACAATGCCGCCTTAAGTACAAGAATAGAGACTCTTCTTACAGTCGGTACTTTGAGCATTCCCTGTGAGACCAGTATTAGTTTCCGATACACTGCTGCATGTTCAATGTATTCCTTGGACCTTCATATTGACTATGAAGCACAGAATACGCATCGGAATTATATACAAAAGGCACAATGCCGCCTTAAGTACAAGAATAGAGACTCTTCTTACAGTCGGCGCTTTGAGCATTCCCTGTGAGACCAGTATTAGTTTCCGATACACTACTGCAGGTTCAAAGTATTCCTTGGACCTTCACATTGACTATGAAACAGAGAAATCCCATCGGAATTAAATGCAAACGGCACAAAGCCGCCTTAAGTACAAGAATAGAGACTCTTCTTACAGTCGTGTTTTGAGCATTTCCTGTGAGACCAGTATTAGTTTCCGATACACCACTGCAGGTTCAATGTATTCCTTGGACCTTCACATTGACGATGAAATACAGAAATCGCATCGGAATTAAATACAAAAGGCACAATGCCGAGTTAAGTACAGGAGTAGAGACCCTTCTTACAGTCGGTGCTTTGACTATTCAATGTGAGACCAGTATTAATATCCGATACACCACTGCAGGTTCAATGTATTCCTTGTCATACACATTGACGATGAAACACTGATATTACATCGGAATTAAATACAAAAATCACAATGCCGCCTTAATTACAAGAATAGAGACTCTTCTTACATTCGGTGTTTTGAGCATTCCCTGTGAGACCAGTAATAGTTTCCGATACACGACTGCAGGTCAATGTATTCCATGGACCTTCACATTCACGATGAACCACAGAAATCGCATCGGAATTAAATACAAAAGGCACAATGCCGCCTTAAGTACAAGAATAGAGACACTTCTTACAGTCGGAGCTTTGAGCATTGCCTCTGAGAGCAGTATTAGTTTCCGATACACCACTGCACGTTCAAGGTATTCCTTGGACCTTGGCATTGACTATGAAACACAGAAATCGCATCGGAATTAAATACAAAAGGCACAGGGCCGCCTTAAGTACGAGAATAGAGACTCTTCTTACAGTCGGTGCTTTGAGCATTCCCTGTGAGACCACTATTAGTTTCCGATACACCACTGCAGGTTCAAAGTATTCCTTGGACCTTCACATTGACTAAGAAACACAGAAATCGCATCGGAATTAAATACAAAAGGCACAATGCCGCCTTAAGTACAAGAATAGAGACTCTTCTTACAGTCGGTGCTTTGAGCATTCCCTGTGAGACCAGTATTAGTTTCCGAAACACCGCTGCAGGTTCAATGTATTCCTTGGACATACACAATGACGATGAAACACTGAAATTACATCGGAATTAACAACAAAAGACACAATGCCGCCTTCATGCAAGAAGAGTGAGACTTCTTAGAGTCCATTCTTTGATCCTTTCCTGTGAGACGAGTATTTGTTTCCGATACACTACTGCAGGTTCAATGTATTCCTTGGACCTTCACATTGACGATGAAACCCAGAAATCGCATCGGATTTAAATATAAAAGGCACAATGCCGCCTTAATTACAAGAATATAGACTCTTCTAACAGTCGGTGCTTTGAGCATTCCCTGTGAGACCAGTATTAGTTTCCGATATAACACTGCAGGTTCAATATAGTCCTTGGACCTTCACATTGACGATGAAACACAGAAATCGCATCGGAATTAAGTACAAAAGGCACAATGCCGCCTTAAGTACAAGAATAGAGACACTTTTTACAGTCGGTGCTTTGAGCATTCCCTCTGAGAGCAGTATTAATTTCCGATACACCACTGCAGGTTCAATGTATTCCTTGGACCATCACATTGACGATGAGATACAGAAACCGCATCGGAATAAAATACAAAGGGCACAATGCCGACTTAAGTACAAGAATGGAGACTCATCTTACTGTCGGAGATTTGAGCGTTCCCTGTGAGACCAGTATTAGTTTCCGATACACCACTGCAGCTTAAATTTATTGCTTGGAGCTTCACATTGACGATGAAACACAGAAATCGCATCGGAATTAAATACAAAAGGCACAATGCCGCCTTAAGTACAGGAGTAGAGACCCTTCTTACAGTCGGTGCTTTCAATATTGCCTGTGAGACCAGTATTAATTTCCGATACACCACTGCAGGTTCAATGTATTCCTTGTCATACACATTGACGATGAAACACTGAAATTACATCGGAATTAAATACAAAAGGCGCAATGCCGTCTTAATTACAAGAATAGAGACTCTTCTTACATTCGGTGCTTTAAGCATTCCCTGTGAGACCAGTAATAGTTTCCGATACACCACTGCAGGTCAATGTATTCCTTGGACCTTCACATTCACGATGAAACACAGAAATCGCATCGGAATTAAATACAAAAAGCACATTGCCGCCTTAAGTACAAGAATAGAGACCCTTCTTACAGTCGGTGCTTTGAGCATTGCCTCTGAGAGCAGTATTAGTTTCCGATACACCACTGCAGGTTCGAGGTATTCCTTGGACCATCGCATTGACTATGAAACACAGAAATCGCATCGGAATTAAATACAAAAGGCACAAGGCCGCCTTAAGTACGAGAATAGAGACTCTTCTTAGAGTCGGTGTTTTGAGCATTCCCTGTGAGACCAGTATTAGTTTCCGATACACCACTGCAGGTTCAAAGTATTCCTTGGACCTTCACAATGACGATGAAACACAGAAATCGAATCGGAATTAAATACAAAAGGCACAATGCCGCCTTAAGTACAAGAATAGAGACTCTTCTTACAGTCGGTGCTTTGAGCAATCCCTGTGAGATAAGTATTAGTTTCCGATACACCACTGCAGGTTCAATGTATTCCTTGGACATACACATTGACGATGAAATACTGTTATTACATCGGAATTAAAAACAAAAGGCACAATGCCGCCTTAAGTGCTAGAGGAGTGAGACTTCTTAGTGTCTGTGCCTTGATCCTTTCCTGTGTGACCAGTATTAGTTTCCGATACACCACTGCAGGTTCAATGTATTCCTTGGACCTTCACATTGACGATGAAACACAGAAATCGCATCGGAACTAAATACAAAAGGCACAATGCCGCCTTAATTACAAGAATAGAGAGTCTTCTTACAGTCGGTGCTTGAGCATTCCCTGTGAGACCAGTAATAGTTTCCGATACACCACTGCTGGTTAAAAGTTTTCCTTGGACCTTCACATCGAACATGAAACACAGAAATCGCATCGGAATTAAATACAAAATGCACAATGCCGCCTTAAGTACAAGAATAGAGACTCTTCTTACAGTCGGTGCTTTGAGCATTGCCTGTGAGACCAGTATTAGTTTCCGATACACTACTGCAGGTTCAAAGTTTTCCTTGGACCTTCACATTGACTATGAAACAGAGAAATCGAATCGGAATTAAATGCAAAAGGCACAATGCCGCCTTAAGTACAAGAATAGAGACTCTTCTTATAGTCGGTGTTTTGAGCATTTCCTGTGAGACCAGTATTAGTTTCCGATACACCACTGCATTTTCAATGTCTTCCTTGGACCTTCACATTGACGATGAAACACAGAAATCGAATCGGAATTAAATACAAAAGGCACAATGCCGCCTTATGTCCAGGAGTAGAGACCCTTCTTACAGTCGGTGCTTTGAATAATCCCTGTGAGACCAGTATTAATTTCCGATAAACCACTGCAGGTTCAATGTATTCCTTGTCATACACATTGAGGATGAAACACTGAAATTACATCGGAATTTAATACAAAAGGCACAATGCCGCTTTAAGTGCAAGAATAGAGACTCTTCTTACAGTCGGTGCTTTGAGCATTCCCTGTGAGACCAGTATTAGTTTCCGATACACAACTGCAGGTTCAGTGTATTCCTTGGACCTTCATATTGACGATGAAACACAGAAATTGGATCGGAATTAAATACAAAAGGCACAATGCAGCCTTAAGTACAAGAATAGAGATTCTTGTTACTGTCGGTGTTTGAGCATTCCCTATGAGACCAGTATTTGCTTCCGATATACACTGCAGGTTCAATGTATTCCTTGGACCTTCAAATTGACGATGAGATACAGAAATCGCATCGGTATTAAATACAAAAGGCACAATGCCGCCTTAAGTACAGGAGTAGAGACCCTTCTTACAGTCGGTGCTTTGATTATTCACTGTGAGACCAGTATTAATTTCCGATACACCACTGCAGGTTCAATGTATTCCTTGTCATACACATTAACGATGAAACACTGAAATTACATCGGAATTAAAATCAAAAGGCACAATGCCGCCTTAAGTACAAGAATAGAGACTCTTCTTACAGTCGGTGTTTTGAGCATTCCCTGTGAGACCAGTAATAGTTTCCGATACACCACTGCAGGTCAATGTATTCCATGGACCTTCACATTCACGATGAAACACAGAAATCGCATCGGAATTAAATACAAAAGGCACAAAGCCACCTTAAGTACAAGAATAGAGACTCTTCTTACAGTCGGTGCTTTGAGCATTCCCTGTGAGACCAGTATTAGTTTCCGATACACCGCTGCAGGTTCAATGTATTCCTTGGACCTTCACATTGACTATGAAACACTGCATACGCATCGGAATTAAATACAAATGGCACAATGCCGCCTTAAGTACAGGAGTAGAGACCCTTCTTACAGTCGGTGCTTTGATTATTCACTGTGAGACCAGTATTAATTTCCGATACACCACTGCAGGTTCAATGTATTCCTTGGTTCTTGACATTCACGATGAAACACAGAAATCGCATCGGAATTAAATACAAAAGGCACAATGCCGACTTCAGTACAAGAATAGAGACTCTTCTTACAGTCGGTGCTTTGAGCGTTCCCTATGAGACCAGTATTAGTTTCCGATACACCACTGCAGATTCATAGTATTGCTTGGAGCTTCACATTGACGATAATACACAGAAATCGCATCGGAATTAAATACAAAAGGCACAATGCCGCCTTAAGTCCAGTAGTAGAGACCCTTCTTACAGTCGGTGCTTTGATTATTCACTGTGAGACCAGTATTAATTTCCGATAAACCACTGCAGGTTCAATGTATTCCTTGTCATACTTATTGACGATGAAACTCTGAAATTACATCGGAAATTAATACAAAAGGCACAATGCCGCTTTAAGTGCAAGAATAGAGACTCTTCTTACAGTCGGTGTTTTGAGCATTCTCTGTGAGACCAGTATTAGTTTCCGATACACAACTGCAGGTTCAGTGTATTCCTTGGACCTTCATATTGACGATGAAACACAGAAATCGCATCGGAATTAAATACAAAAGGCACAATGCCGCCTTAAGTACAGGAGTAGAGACCCTTCTTACAGTCGGTGATTTTGAGTATTCACTGTGAGACCAGTATTAATTTCCGATACACCACTGCAGGTTCAATGTATTCCTTGTCATACACATTAACGATGAAACACTGAAATTACATCGGAATTAAATACAAAAGGCACAATGCCGCCTTAATTACAAGAATAGAGATTCTTGTTACTGTCGGTGTTTGAGCATTCCCTGTGAGACCAGTATTTGTTTCCGATTCACCACTGCAGGTTCAATGTATTCCTTGGACCTTCAAATTGACGATGAGACACAGAAATCGCATCCGAATAAATTACAAAGGGCACAATGCCGACTTAAGTACAAGAATGGAGACTCTTCTTAGTGTCGGTGCTTTGAGCGTTCCCTGTGAGACCAGTATTAGTTTCCGATACACCACTGCAGGTTCTATTTATTGCTTGGAGCTTCACATTGACGATGAAACACAGAAATGGCATCGGAATTAAATACAATTGGCACAATGCCGCCTTAAGTACAAGAATAGAGACTCTTCTTACAGTCGGTGCTTTGAGCATTCCCTGTGAGACCAGTATTAGTTTCCGATACACTACTGCCGGTTCAAACATTTCCTTGGACCTTCACATTGACTATGAAACAGAGAAATCGCATCGGAATTAAATGCAAAAGGCACAAAGCCGCCTTAAGTACAACAATAGAGACTCTTCTTACAGTCGGTGCTTTGAGCATTCCCTTCGAGACCAGTATTAGTTTCCGATACACCGCTGCAGGTTCAATGTATTCCTTGGACCTTCACATTGACTATGAAACACTGAATATGCATCGGAATTAAATTCAAAAGGCACAATGCCGCCTTAAGTACAAGAATAGAGACTCTTCTTACAGTCGGTGCTTTGAGCATTCCCTGTGAGACCAGTATTAGTTTCCGATACACTACTGCAGGTTCAAAGTTTTCCTTGGACCTACACATTGACTATGAAACAGAGAAATCGCATCGGAATTAAATGCAAAAGGCAGAAAGCCGCCTTAAGTACAAGAATAGAGACTCTTCTTACAGTCGGTGTTTTGAGCATTTCCTGTGAGACCAGTATTAGTTTCCGATACACCACTGCAGGTTCAATGTATTCCTTGGACCTTCACATTGACGATGAAACACCGAAATCGCATAGGAATTAAATACAAAAGGCACAATGCCGCCTTAAGTCCAGCAGTAGAGACCCTTCTTACAGTCGGTGCTTTGAATATTCCCTGTGAGACCAGTATTAATTTCCGATAAACCACTGCAGGTTCAATGTATTCCTTGTCATACACATTGACGATGAAACACTGAAATTACATCGGAATTTAATACAAAAGGCACAATGCCGCTTTAAGTGCAAGAATAGAGACTCTTCTTACAGTCGGTGCTTTGAGCATTCTCTGTGCGACCAGTATTAGTTTCCGATACACAACTGAAGGTTCAGTGTATTCCTTGGACCTTCATATTGACGATGAAACACAGAAATCGCATCGGAATTAATACAAAAGGCACAATGCCGCCTTAAGTACAGGAGTAGAGACCCTTCTTACAGTCGGTGTTTTTGATTATTCACTGTGAGACCAGTATTAATTTCCGATACACCACTGCAGGTTCAATGTATTCCTTGTCATACACATTAACGATGAAACACTGAAATTACATCGGAATTAAATACAAAAGGCACAATGCCGCCTTAATTACAAGAATAGAGATTCTTGTTACTGTCGGTGTTTGAGCATTCCCTGTGAGACCAGTATTTGTTTCCGATACACCACTGCAGGTTCATTGCATTCCTTGGACCTTCAAATTGACGATGAGACACAGAAATCGCATCCGAATAAAATACAAAGGGCACAATGCCGACTTAAGTACAAGAATGGAGACTCTTCTTACTGTCGGTGCTTTGAGCGTTCCCTGTGAGACCAGTATTAGTTTCCGATACACCACTGCAGGTTCAATTGATTGCTTGAAGCTTCACATTGACGATGAAACACAGAAATGGCATCGGAATTAAATACAATTGGCACAATGCCGCCTTAAGTACAAGAATAGAGACACTTCTTACAGTCGGTGGTTTGAGCATTCCCTGTGAGACCAGTATTAGTTTCCGATACACTACTGCCGGTTCAAACATTTAATTGGACCTTCACATTGACTATGAAACAGAGAAATCGCATCGGAATTAAATGCAAAAGGCACAAAGCCGCCTTAAGTACAACAATAGAGACTCTTCTTACAGTCGGTGCTTTGAACATTCCCTGTGAGACCAGTATTAGTTTCAGATACACCGCTGCAGGTTCAATGTAGTCCTTGGACCTTCACATTGACTATGAAACACTGAATACGCATCGCAATTAAATTCAAAAGGCACAATGCCGCCTTAAGTAAAAGAATAGAGACTCTTCTTACAGTCGGTGCTTTGAGCATTCCCTGTGAGACCAGTATTACTTTCCGATACACTACTGCAGGTTCAAAGTTTTCCTTGGACCTTCACATTGACTATGAAACAGAGAAATCGCATCGGAATTAAATGCAAAAGGCACAAAGCCGCCTTAAGTACAAGAATAGAGACTCATCAACAGTCGGTGTTTTGAGCATTTCCTGTGAGACCAGTATTAGTTTCCGATACACCACTGATGATCAATGTATTCCATGGACCTTCACATTCACGATGAAACACAGAAATCGCATCGGAATTAAATACAAAAGGCACAATGACGCCTTAAGTACAAAAATAGAGACACTTCTTACAGTCGGTGCTTTGAGCATTGCCTCTGAGAGCAGTATTAGTTTCCGATACACCACTGCAGGTTCAAGGTATTCCTTGGACCTTCGCATTGACTATGAAACACAGAAATCGCATCGGAATTAAATACAAAAGCCATAAGGCCGCCTTAAGTACATGAATAGAGACTCTTCTTACAGTGGGTGCTTTGAGCATTCCCTGTGAGACCAGTATTAGTTTCCGATACACCACTGCAGGTTCAAAGTATTCCTTGGACCTTCAGATTGACGATGAAACACAGAAACCGAATCGGAATTAAATACAAAAGGCACAATGCCGCCTTGGACGTACACATTGACGATGAAATGCTGATATTACATCGGAATTAAATACAAAAGGCACAATGCCGCATTAAGTGCTAGAGGAGTGAGACTTCTTAGTGTCTGTGCCTAGATCCTTTCCTGTGAGACCAGTATTAGTTCCCGATACACCACTGCAGGTTCAATGTATTCCTTGGACCTTCACATTGAAGACGAAACGCAGAAATCGCATCGGAACTAAATACAAAAGACACAATGCCGCCTTAATTACAAGAATAGAGAGTCTTCTTACAGTCGGTGCTTGAGCATTCCCTGTGAGACCAGTAATAGTTTCCGATACACCACTGCAGGTTCAAAGTATTCCTTGGACCTTCACATTGAATATGAAACACAGAAATCGCATCGGAATTAAATACAAAATGCACAATGCCGCCTTAAGTACAAGAATAGAGACTCTTCTTACAGTCGGTGCTTTGAGCATTCCCTGTGAGACCAGTATTAGTTTCCGATACACCGCTGCAGGTTCAATGTATTCCTTGGTCCTTCACATTCACGATGAAACACAGAAATCGCATCGGAATTAAATACAAAAGGCACAATGCCGACTTCAGTGCAAGAATAGAGACTCTTCTTACAGTCGGTGCTTTGAGCATTCTCCGTGAGACCAGTATTAGTTTCCGATACACAACTGCAGGTTCAGTGTATTCCTTGGACCTTCATATTGACGATGAAACACAGAAATCGCATCGGAATTAAATACAAAAGGCACAATGCCGCCTTAATTACAAGAATAGAGATTCTTGTTACTGTCGGTGTTTGAGCATTCCCTGTGAGACCTGTATTTGTTTGCGATACACCACTGCAGGTTCAATGTATTCCTTGGACCATCCAATTGACGATGAGACACAGAAATCGCATCGGAATAAAATACAAAGGGCACAATGCCGACTTAAGTACAAGAATGGAGACTCTTCTTACTGTCGGTGCTTTGAGCGTTCCATGTGAGACCAGTATTAGTTTCCGATTCACCACTGCGGGTTCAATTTATTGCTTGGAGCTTCACATTGACGATGAAAGACAGAAATGGCATCGGAATTAAATACAATTGGCACAATGCCGCCTTAAGTACAAGAGTAGAGACCCCTCTTACAGTCGGTGCTTTGATTATTCTCTGTGAGACCAGTATTAATTTCCGATACACCACTGCAGGTTCAATGTATTCCTTGTCATACACATTGACCATGAAACACTGAAATTACATCGGAATTAAATACAAAAATCACAATGCCGCCTTAATTACAAGAATAGAGACTCTTCTTACATTCGGTGCTATGAGCATTCCCTGTGAGACCAGTAATAGTTTCCGATACACCACTGCAGTTCAATGTATTCCTTGGACCTTCACATTCACGATGAAACACAGAAATCGCATCGGAATTAAATACAAAAGGCACAATGCCTCCTTAAGTAGAAGAATAGAGACACTTCTTACAGTCGGTGCTTTGAGCATTGCCTCTAAGAGCAGTATTAGTTTCCGATACACCACTGCAGGTTCAAGGTATTCCTTGGACCTTCGCATTGACTATGAAACACAGAAATCGCATCGGAATTAAATACATAAGGCACAAGGCCGCCTTAAGTACAAGAATAGAGACTATTCTAGCAGTCGGTGCTTTGAGCATTCCCTGTGAGACCTGTATTAGTTTCCGATACACCGCTGCAGGTTCAATGTATTCCTTGGACCTTCACATTGACTATGAAACACTGAATACGCATCGGAATTAAATACAAAAGGCAAAATGCCGCCTTAAGTACAAGAATAGAGACTCTTCTTACAGTCGGTGCTTTGAGCATTCCCTGTGAGACCAGTATTAGTTTCCGATACACTACTGCAGGTTCAAAGTTTTCCTTGGACCTTCACATTGACTATGAAACAGAGAAATCGCATCGGAATTAAATGCAAAAGGCACAAAGCCGCCTTAAGTACAAGAATAGAGACTCTTCTTACAGTCGGTGCTTTGAGTATTACCTGTGAGACCAGTATTAGTTTCCGATACACCACTGCAGGTTCAATGTATTCCTTGGACCTTCACATTGACGATGAATCACAGAAATCGCATCGGAATTTAATACAAAAGGGACAATGCCGCCTTAAGTCCAGGAGTTGAGACCCTTCTTACAGTCGGAGCTTTGAATATTCCCTGTGAGACCAGTATTAATTTCCGATAAACCACTGCAGGTTCAATGTATTCCTTGTCATACACATTGACGATGAAACACTGAAATTACATCGGAATTTAATACAAAAGGCACAATGCCGCTTTAAGTGCAAGAATAGAGACTCTTCTTACAGTCGGTGCATTGAGCATTCCCTCTGAGAGCAGTATTAGTTTCCGATACACCACTGCAGGTTCAATGTATTCCTTGGAACGTCACATTGACGATGAGACACAGAAATCGCATCGGAATAAAATACAAAGGGCACAATGCCGACTTAAGTACAAGAATGGAGACTCTTCTTACTGTCGGTGCTTTGAGCGTTCCCTGTGAGACCAGTATTAGTTTCCGATACACCACTGCAGGTTCAATTTATTGCTTGGAGCTTCACATTGACGATGAAACACAGAAATGGCATCGGAATTAAATACAATTGGCACAATGCCGCTTTAAGTACAGGAGTAGAGACCCTTCTTACAGTCGGTGCTTTGATTATTCCCTGTGAGACCAGTATTAATTTCCGATACACCACTGCAGGTTCAATGTATTCCCTGTCATACACATTGACGATGAAACACTGAAATTACATCGGAATTAAATACACAAGGCACAATGCCGTCTTAATTACAAGAATAGAGACCCTTCTTAGAGTCGGTGCTTTGAGCATTCCCTGTGAGATAAGTATTAGTTTCCGATACACCACTGCAGGTTCAATGTATTCCTTGGACCGTCACATTGACGATGAGACACAGAAATCGCATCGGAATAAAATACAAAGGGCACAATGTCGACTTAAGTACAAGAATGGAGACTCTTCTTACTGTCGGTGGTTTGAGCGTTCCCTGTGAGACCAGTATTAGTTTCCGATACACCACTGCAGGTTCAATTTATTGCTTGGTGCTTCACATTGACGATGAAACACAGAAATCGCACTGGAATTAAATACAAAAGGCACAATGCCACCTTAAGTACAGGAGTAGAGACCCTTCTTACAGTCGGTGCTTTGATTATTCCCTGTGAGACCAGTATTAATTTCCGATACACCACTGCAGGTTCAATGTATTCCCTGTCATACACATTGACGATGAAACACTGAAATTACATCGGAATTAAATACAAAAGGCACAATGCCGTCTTAAGTACAAGAATAGAGACACTTCTTACAGTCGGTGCTTTGAGCATTGCCTCTGAGAGCAGTATTAGTTTCCGATACACCACTGCAGGTTCAAGGTATTCCTTGGACTTTCGCATTGACTATGAAACACAGAAATCGCATCGGAATTAAATACAAAAAGCACAAGGCCGCCTTAAGTAAAAGAATAGAGACTCTTCTTAGAGTCGGTGCTTTGAGCATTCCCTGTGAGACCAGTATTAGTTTCCGATACACCACTGCAGGTTCAAAGTATTCCTTGGACCTTCACATTGACGATGAAACACAGAAATCGAATCGGAATTAAAAACAAAAGGCACAATGCCGCCTTAAGTACAAGAATAGAGACTCTTCTTAGAGTCGGTGCTTTGAGCATTCCCTGTGAGATAAGTATTAGTTTCCGATACACCACTGCAGGTTCAATGTATTCCTTGGACATACACATTGACGATGAAATGCTGATATTACATCGGAATTAAATACAAAAGGAACAATGCCGCCTTAAGTGCTAGAGGAGTGAGACTTCTTAGTGTCTGTGCTTTGAGCATTCCCTGTGAGACCAGTATTAGTTTCTGATACACCGCTGCAGGTTCAATGTATTCCTTGGACCTTCACATTGACTATGAAACACTGAATACGCATCGGAATTAAATACAAAAGGCACAATGCCGCCTTAAGTACAAGAATAGAGACTCTTCATACAGTCGGTGCTTTGAGCATTTCCTGTGAGACCAGTATTAGTTTCCGATACACTACTGCCGGTTCAAACATTTCCTTGGACCTTCACATTGACTATGAAACAGAGAAATCGCATCGGAATTAAATGCAAAAGGCACAAACCCGCCTTAAGTACAACAATAGAGACTCTTCTTACAGTTGGTGCTTTGAGCATTCCCAGTGAGACCAGTATTAGTTTCCGATACACTGCTGCAGGTTCAATGTATTCCTTGGACCTTCACATTGACTATGAAACACTGAATGCGCATCGGAATTAAGTACAAAAAGCACAATGCCGCCTTAAGTACAGGAGTTCAGACCCTTCTTACAGTCGGTGCTTTGATTATTCACTGTGAGACCAGTATTAATTTCCGATACACCACTGCAGGTTCAATGTATTCCTTGTCATACACATTAACGATGAAACACTGAAATTACATCGGAATTAAATACAAAAGGCACAATGCCGCCTTAATTACAAGAATAGAGACTCTTCTTACGTTCGGTGCTTTGAGCAATCCCTGTGAGACCAGTAATAGTTTCCGATACAACGCACTGCATGTTCAATGTATTCCTTGGACATTCACATTCACGATGAAACACAGAAATCGCATCGGAATTAAATACAAAAGGCACAATGCCGACTTCAGTACAAGAATAGAGACACTTCTTACAGTCGGTGCTTTGAGCATTGCCTCTAAGAGCAGTATTAGTTTCCGATACACCACTGCTGTTTCAAGGTATTCCTTGGACCTTCACATTGACTATGAATCACAGAAATCGCATCGGAATAAAATACAAAAGGCACAATGCCGCCTTAAGTACAAGAATGGAGACTCTTCTTACAGTCGGTGCTTTGAGCATTCCCTGTGAGACCAGTATTAGTTTCCGATACACCGCTGCAGGTTCAATGTATTCCTTGGACATACACAATGACGATGAAACACTGAAAATACATCGGAATTAACAACAAAAGACACAATGCCGCCTTATTGCAAGAAGAGAGAGACTTCTTAGAGTCCATTCTTTGATCCTTTCCTGTGAGACGAGTATTTGTTTCCGATACACCACTGCAGGTTCAATGTATTAATTGGACCTTCACATTGACGATGAAACCCAGAAATCGCATCGGATTTAAATATAAAAGGCACAATGCCTCCTTAATAACAAGAATAGAGACTCTTCTTACATTCGGTGTTTTGAGCATTCCCTGTGAGACCAGTAATAGTTATCGATACACCACTGCAGGTCAATGTATTCCATGGACCTTCACATTCACGATGAAACACAGAAATCGCATCGGAATTAAATACAAAAGGCACAATGCCGCCTGAAGTACAAGAATAGAGATTCTTCTTACAGTCGGTGCTTTGAGCAAACCCAGTGACACCAGTATTAGTTTCCGATACACCGCTGCAGGTTCAATGTATTCCTTGGAGATACACAATGACGATGAGACACTGAAATTACATCGGAATTAACAACACAAGACACAATGCCGCCTTAATGCAAGAAGAGTGAGACTTCTTAGAGTCCATTCTTTGATCCTTTCCTGTGAGTCGAGTATTTGTTTCCGATACACCACTGCAGGTTCAATGTATTAATTGGACCTTCACATTGACGATGAAACACAGAAATCGCATCGGAATTAAGTACAAAAGGCACAATGCCGCCTTAATTACAAGAATAGAGACACTTTTTACAGTCGGTGCTTTGAGCCTTCCCTCTGAGCGCAGTATTAGTTTCCGATACACCACTGCAGGTTCAATGTATTCCTTGGACCGTCACATTGACGATGAGTCACAGAAATCGCATCGGAATAAAATACAAAGGGCACAATGCCGACTTAAGTACAAGAATGGAGACTCTTCATACTGTCGGTGCTTTGAACGTTCCATGTGAGACCAGTATTAGCTTCCGATACACCACTGCAGGTTCAATTTATTGGTTGGAGCTTCACATTGACGATGAAACACAGAAATCGCATCGGAATTAAATCCAAAGGCACAATGCCCCCTTAAGTACAGGAGTAGAGACCCTTCTTACAGTCGGTGCTTTGATTATTCCCTGTGAGACCAGTATTAATTTCCAATACTCCACTGCAGGTTCAATGTACTCCTTGTCATACACTTTGCGATGAAACACTGAAATTACATCGGAATTAAATACAAAAGGCACAATGCCGCCTTAAGTACAAGAATAGAGACACTTCTTACAGTCGGTGCTTTGAGCATTGCCTCTGAGAGCAGTATTAGTTTCCGATACACCACTGCAGTTTCAAGGTATTCCTTGGACCTTCGCATTGACTATGAAACACAGAAATCGCATCGGAATTAAATACAAAAGGCACAAGGCCGCCTTAAGTACAAGAATAGAGACTCTTCTTACAGTCGGTGCTTTCAGCATTCCCTGTGAGACCAGTATTAGTTTCCGATACACCACCGCAGGTTCAAAGTATTCCTTGGACGTTCACGTTGACGATGAAACACAGAAATCGAATCGGAATTAAATACAAAAGGCACAATGCCGCCTTAAGTACAAGAATAGAGACTATTCTTACAGTCGGTGCTTTGAGCATTCCCTGTGAGATAAGTATTAGTTTCCGATACACCACTGCAGGTTCAATGTATTCCTTGGACATACACATTGACGATGAAATACTGATATTACATCGGAATTAAATACAAAAGGCACAATGCCGCCTTAAGTGCTAGAGGAGTGAGACTTCTTAGTGTCTGTGCCTTGATCCTTTCCTGTGAGACCAGTATTAGTTTCCGATACACCACTGCAGGTTCAAAGTATTGCTTGGACCTTCACATTGAATATGAAACACAGAAATCGCATCGGAATTAAATACAAAATGCACAATGCCGCCTTAAGTACAAGAATAGAGACTCTTCATATAGTCGGTGCTTTGGGCATTCCCTGTGAGACCAGTATTAGTTTCCGATACACCGCTGCAGGTTCAATGTATTCCTTGGACCTTCACATTGACTATGAAACACAGTATACGCATCGGAATTCAATACAAAAGGCACAATGCCGCCTTAAGTACAAGAATAGAGACTCTTCTTACAGTCGGTGCTTTGAGCATTCCCTGTGAGACCAGTATTAGTTTCCGATACACTACTGCAGGTTCGAAGTTTTCCTTGGACCTTCACATTGACTATGAAGCAGAGAAATCGCATCGGAATTAAATGCAAAAGGCACAAAGCCGCCTTAAGTACAAGAATAGAGACTCTTCTTACATACGGTGTTTTGAGCATTTCCTGTGAGACCAGTATTAGTTTCCGATACACCACTGCAGGTTCAATGTATTCCATGGACCTTCACCTTGGCGATGAAACACAGAAATCGCATCGGAATTAAATACAAAAGGCACAATGCCGCCTTAAGTGCAGGAGTAGAGACCCTTCTTACAGTCGGTGCTTTGATTATTCACTGTGAGACCAGTATTAATTTCCGATACACCACTGCAGGTTCAATGTATTCCTTGTCATACACATTGACGATGAAACACTGAAATTACATCGGAATTTAATACAAAAGGCACAATGCCGCTTTAAGTGCAAGAATAGAGGCTCTCCATACAGTCGGTGCTTTGAGCATTCCCTGTGAGACCAGTATTAGTTTCCGATACACAACTGCAGTTTCAGTGTATTCCTTGGACCTTCATATTGACGATGAAACACAGAAATCGCATCGGAATTAAATACAAAAGGCACAATGCCGCCTTAAGTACAAGAATAGAGATTCTTGTTACTGTCGGTGTTTGAGCATTGCCTGTGAGACCAGTATTTGTTTCCGATACACCACTGCAGGTTCAATGTATTCCATGGACTTTCAAATTGACGATGAGACACAGAAATCGCATCGGAATAAAATACAAAGGGCACAATGCCGACTTAAGTACAAGAATGGAGACTCTTCTTGCTGTCGGTGCTTTGAGCGTTCCCTGTGAGACCAGTATTAGTTTCCGATACACCACTGCAGGTTCAATTTATTGCTTGGAGCTTCACATTGACGATGAAACACAGAAATGGCATCGGAATTAAATACAATTGGCACAATGCCGCCTTAAGTACAGGAGTAGAGACCCTTCTTACAGTCGGTGCTTTGATTATTCCCTGTGAGACCAGTATTAATTTCCGATACACCACTGCAGGTTCAATGTATTCCTTGTCATACACATTGACGATGAAACACTGAAATTACATCGGAATTAAATACAAAAATCACAATGCCGCCTTAATTACAAGAATAGTGAGTCTTCTTACATTCGGTGCTTTGAGCACTCCCTGTGAGACCAGTAATAGTTTCCGATACACCACTGCAGGTCAATGTATTCCCTGGACCTTCACATTCACGATGAAACACAGAAATCGCATCGGAATTAAATACAAAAGGCACAATGCCGCCTTAAGTACAAGAATAGAGACACTTCTTACAGTCGGTGCTTTGAGCATTGCCTCTAAGAGCAGTATTAGTTTCCGATACACCACTGCAGGTTCAAGGTATTCCTTGGACCTTCGCATTGACTATGAAACACAGAAATCGCATCGGAATTAAATACAAAAGGCACAAGGGCGAATTAAGTACAAGAATAGAGACTCTTCTTACAGTCGGTGCTTTGAGCATTCCCTGTGAGACCAGTATTAGTTTCCGATATAACACTGCAGGTTCAATATAGTCCTTGGACCTTCACATTGACGATGAAACACAGAAATCGCATCGGAATTAAGTACAAAAGGCACAATGCCGCCTTAATTACAAGAATAGAGACACTTTTTACAGTCGGTGCTTTGAGCATTCCCTCTGAGCGCAGTATTAGTTTCCGATACACCACTGCAGGTTCAATGTATTCCTTGGACCGTCACATTGACGATGAGTCACAGAAATCGCATCGGAATAAAATACAAAGGGCACAATGCCGACTTAAGTACAAGAATGGAGACTCTTCATACTGTCGGTGCTTTGAGCGTTCCATGTGAGACCAGTATTAGCTTCCGATACACCACTGGAGGTTCAATTTATTGGTTGGAGCTTCACATTGACGATGAAACACAGAAATCGCATCGGAATTAAATCCAAAGGCACAATGCCCCCTTAAGTACAGGAGTAGAGACCCTTCTTACAGTCCCTGCTTTGATTATTCCCTGTGAGACCAGTATTAATTTCCAATACTCCACTGCAGGTTCAATGTACTCCTTGTCATACACTTTGCGATGAAACACTGAAATTACATCGGAATTAAATACAAAAGGCACAATGCCGCCTTAAGTAGAAGAATAGAGACACTTCTTACAGTCGGTGCTTTGAGCATTGCCTCTGAGAGCAGTATTAGTTTCCGATACACCACTGCAGTTTCAAGGTATTCCTTGGACCTTCGCATTGACTATGAAACACAGAAATCGCATCGGAATTAAATACAATAGGCACAAGGCCGCCTTAAGTACAAGAATAGAGACTCTTCTTACAGTCGGTGCTTTCAGCATTCCCTGTGAGACCAGTATTAGTTTCCGATACACCACCGCAGGTTCAAAGTATTCCTTGGACGTTCACGTTGACGATGAAACACAGAAATCGAATCGGAATTAAATACAAAAGGCACAATGCCGCCTTAAGTACAAGAATAGAGACTATTCTTACAGTCGGTGCTTTGAGCATTCCCTGTGAGATAAGTATTAGTTTCCGATACACCACTGCAGGTTCAATGTATTCCTTGGACATACACATTGACGATGAAATACTGATATTACATCGGAATTAAATAAAAAAAGCCACAATGCCGCCTTAAGTGCTAGAGGAGTGATACTTCTTAGTGTCTGTGCCTTGATCCTTTCCTGTGAGACCAGTATTAGTTTCCGATACACCACTGCAGGTTCAAAGTATTGCTTGGACCTTCACATTGAATATGAAACACAGAAATCGCATCGGAATTAAATACAAAATGCACAATGCCGCCTTAAGTACAAGAATAGAGACTCTTCTTATAGTCGGTGCTTTGAGCATTCCCTGTGAGACCAGTATTAGTTTCCGATACACCGCTGCAGGTTCAATGTATTCCTTGGACCTTCACAATGACTATGAAACACAGTATACGCATCGGAATTCAATACAAAAGGCACAATGCCGCCTTAAGTACAAGAATAGAGACTCTTCTTACAGTCGGTGCTTTGAGCATTCCCTGTGAGACCAGTATTAGTTTCCGATACACTACTGCAGGTTCGAAGTTTTCCTTGGACCTTCACATTGACTATGAAGCAGAGAAATCGCATCGGAATTAAATGCAAAAGGCACAAAGCCGCCTTAAGTACAAGAATAGAGACTCTTCTTACATTCGGTGTTTTGAGCATTTCCTGTGAGACCAGTATTAGTTTCCGATACACCACTGCAGGTTCAATGTATTCCTTGGACCTTCACCTTGGCGATGAAACACAGAAATCGCATCGGAATTAAATACAAAAGGCACAATGCCGCCTTAAGTGCAGGAGTAGAGACCCTTCTTACAGTCGGTGCTTTGATTATTCACTGTGAGACCAGTATTAATTTCCGATACACCACTGCAGGTTCAATGTATTCCTTGTCATACACATTGACGATGAAACACTGAAATTACATCGGAATTTAATACAAAAGGCACAATGCCGCTTTAAGTGCAAGAATAGAGGCTCTTCTTACAGTCGGTGCTTTGAGCATTCCCTGTGAGACCAGTATTAGTTTCCGATACACAACTGCAGTTTCAGTGTATTCCTTGGACCTTCATATTGACGATGAAACACAGAAATCGCATCGGAATTAAATACAAAAGGCACAATGCCGCCTTAAGTACAAGAATAGAGATTCTTGTTACTGTCGGTGTTTGAGCATTGCCTGTGAGACCAGTATTTGTTTCCGATACACCACTGCAGGTTCAATGTATTCCATGGACTTCCAAATTGACGATGAGACACAGAAATCGCATCGGAATAAAATACAAAGGGCACAATGCCGACTTAAGTACAAGAATGGAGACTCTTCTTACTGTCGGTGCTTTGAGCGTTCCCTGTGAGACCAGTATTAGTTTCCGATACACCACTGCAGGTTCAATTTATTGCTTGGAGCTTCACATTGACGATGAAACACAGAAATGGCATCGGAATTAAATACAATTGGCACAATGCCGCCTTAAGTACAGGAGTAGAGACCCTTCTTACAGTCGGTGCTTTGATTATTCCCTGTGAGACCAGTATTAATTTCCGATACACCACTGCAGGTTCAATGTATTCCTTGTCATACACATTGACGATGAAACACTGAAATTACATCGGAATTAAATACAAAAATCACAATGCCGCCTTAATTACAAGAATAGTGAGTCTTCTTACATTCGGTGCTTTGAGCATTCCCTGTGAGACCAGTAATAGTTTCCGATACACCACTGCAGGTCAATGTATTCCTTGGACCTTCACATTCACGATGAAACACAGAAATCGCATCGGAATTAAATACAAAAGGCACAATGCCGCCTTAAGTACAAGAATAGAGACACTTCTTACAGTCGGTGCTTTGAGCATTGCCTCTAAGAGCAGTATTAGTTTCCGATACACCACTGCAGGTTCAAGGTATTCCTTGGACCTTCGCATTGACTATGAAACACAGAAATCGCATCGGAATTAAATACAAAAGGCACAAGGCCGAATTAAGTACAAGAATAGAGACTCTTCTTACAGTCGGTGTTTTGAGCATTCCCTGTGAGACCAGTATTAGTTTCCGATACACCACTGCAGGTTCAAAGTATTCCTTGGACCTTCAGATTGACTATGAAACACAGAAATCGCATCGGAATTTAATACAAAAGGCACAATGCCGCCTTAAGTACAAGAATAGAGACTCTTCTTACAGTCGGTGCTATGAGCATTCCCTGTGAGACCAGTATTAGTTTCCGATACACCGCTGCAGGTTCAATGTATTCCTTGGACATACACAATGACGATGAAACACTGAAATTACATCGGAATTAACAACAAAAGACACAATGCCGCCTTATTGCAAGAAGAGTGAGACTTCTTAGAGTCCATTCTTTGATCCTTTCCTGTGAGACGAGTATTTGTTTCCGATACACCACTGCAGGTTCAATGTATTCCTTGGACCTTCACATTGACGATGAAACCCAGAAATCGCATCGGATTTAAATATAAAAGGCACAATGCCTCCTTAATAACAAGAATAGAGACTCTTCTTACATTCGGTGTTTTGAGCATTCCCTGTGAGACCAGTAATAGTTATCGATACACCACTGCAGGTCAATGTATTCCATGGACCTTCACATTCACGAAGAAAACAGAAATCGCATCGGAATTAAATACAAAAGGCACAATGCCGCCTGAAGTACAAGAATAGAGATTCTTCTTACAGTCGGTGCTTTGAGCATTCCCAGTGAGACCAGTATTAGTTTCCGATACACCGCTGCAGGTTCAATGTATTCCTTGGAGATACACAATGACGATGAGACACTGAAATTACATCGGAATTAACAACACAAGACACAATGCCGCCTTAATGCAAGAAGAGTGAGACTTCTTAGAGTCCATTCTTTGATCCTTTCCTGTGAGACGAGTATTTGTTTCCGATACACTACTCCAGGTTCAATGTATTCCTTGGACCTTCACATTGACGATGAAACCCAGAAATTGCATCGGATTTAAATATAAAAGGCACAATGCCGCCTTAATTACAAGAATAGAGACTCTTCTAACAGTCGGTGCTTTGAGCATTCCTTGTGAGACCACTATTAGTTTCCGATATAACACTGCAGGTTCAATATAGTCCTTGGACCTTCACATTGACGATGAAACACAGAAATCGCATCGGAATTAAGTACAAAAGGTACAATGCCGCCTTAAGTACAAGAATAGAGACACTTTTTACAGTCGGTGCTTTGAGCATTCCCTCTGAGCGCAGTATTAGTTTCCGATACACCACTGCAGGTTCAATGTATTCCTTGGACCGTCACATTGATGATGAGTCACAGAAATCGCATCGGAATAAAATACAAAGGGCACAATGCCGACTTAAGTACAAGAATGGAGACTCTTCATACTGTCGGTGCTTTGAGCGTTCCCTGTGAGACCAGTATTAGCTTCCGATACACCACTGCAGGTTCAATTTATTGGTTGGAGCTTCACATTGACAATGAAACACAGAAATCGCATCGGAATTAAATACAAAAGGCACAATGCCCCCTTAAGTACAGGAGTAGAGACCCTTCTTACAGTCGGTGCTTTGATTATTCCCTGTGAGACCAGTATTAATTTCCAATACTCCACTGCAGGTTCAATGTACTCCTTGTCATACACTTTGCGATCAAACACTGATATTACATCGGAATTAAATACAAAAGGCACAATGCCGCCTTAAGTACATGAATAGAGACACTTCTTACAGTCGGTGCTTTGAGCATTGCCTCTGAGAGCAGTATTAGTTTCCGATACACCACTGCAGTTTCAAGGTATTCCTTGGACCTTCGCATTGACTATGAAACACAGAAATCGCATCGGAATTAAATACAAAAGGCACAAGGCCGCCTTAAGTACAAGAATACAGACTCTTCTTACAGTCGGTGCTTTCAGCATTCCCTGTGAGACCAGTATTAGTTTCCGATACACCACCGCAGGTTCAAAGTATTCCTTGGACGTTCACGTTGACGATGAAACACAGAAATCGAATCGGAATTAAATACAAAAGGCACAATGCCGCTTTAAGTACAAGAATAGAGACTATTCTTACAGTCGGTCCTTTGAGCATTCCCTGTGAGATAAGTATTAGTTTCCGATACACCACTGCAGGTTCAATGTATTCCTTGGACATACACATTGACGATGAAATACTGATATTACATCGGAATTAAATACAAAAGGCACAATGCCACCTTAAGTGCTAGAGGAGTGAGACTTCTTAGTGTCTGTGCCTTGATCCTTTCCTGTGAGACCAGTATTAGTTTCCGATACACCACTGCAGGTTCAAAGTATTGCTTGGACCTTCACATTGAATATGAAACACAGAAATCGCATCGGAATTAAATACAAAATGCACAATGCCGCCTTAAGTACAAGAATAGAGACTCTTCTTATAGTCGGTGCTTTGAGCATTCCCTGTGAGACCAGTATTAGTTTCCGATACACCGCTGCAGGTTCAATGTATTCCTTGGACCTTCACATTGACTATGAAACACAGTATACGCATCGGAATTAAATACAAAAGGCACAATGCCGCCTTAAGTACAAGAATAGAGACTCTTCTTACAGTCGGTGCTTTGAGCACTCCCTGTGAGACCAGTATTAGTTTCCGATACACTACTGCAGGTTCAAAGTTTTCCTTTGACCTTCACATTGACTATGAAACACAGAAATCGCATCGGAATTAAATAGAAAAGGCACAATGCCGCCTTAAGTACAAGAATAGAGACACTTTTTACAGTCGGTGCTTTGATTATTCACTGTGAGACCAGTATTAATTTCCGATACACCACTGCAGGTTCAATGTATTCCTTGTCATACACATTGACGATGAAACACTGAAATTACATCGGAATTTAAGACAAAAGGCACAATGCCGCTTTAAGTGCAAGAATAGAGGCTCTTCTTACAGTCGGTGCTTTGAGCATTCCCTGTGAGACCAGTATTAGTTTCCGATACACAACTGCAGTTTCAGTGTATTCCTTGGACCTTCATATTGACAATGAAACACAGAAATCGCATCGGAATTAAATACAAAAGGCACAATGCCGCCTTAAGTACAAGAATAGAGATTCTTGTTACTGTCGGTGTTTGTGCATTGCCTGTGAGACAAGTATTTGTTTCCGATACACCACTGCAGGTTCAATGTATTCCATGGACCTTCAAATTGACGATGAGACACAGAAATCGCATCGGAATAAAATACAAAGGGCACAATGCCGACTTAAGTACAGGAGTAGAGACCCTTCTTACAGTCGGTGCTTTGATTATTCCCTGTGAGACCAGTATTAATTTCCGATACACCACTGCAGGTTCAATGTATTCCTTGTCATACACATTGACGATGAAACACTGAAATTACATCGGAATTAAATCCAAAAATCACAATGCCGCCTTAATTACAAGAATAGTGAGTCTTCTTCGGTGCTTTGAGCATTCCCTGTGAGACCAGTAATAGTTTCCGATACACCACTGCAGGTCAATGTATTCCTTGGACCTTCACATTCACGATGAAACACAGAAATCGCATCGGACTTAAATACAAAAGGCACAATGCCGCCTTAAGTACAAGAATAGAGACACTTCTTACAGTCGGTGCTTTGAGCATTGCCTCTAAGAGCAGTATTAGTTTCCGATACACCACTGCAGGTTCAAGGTATTCCTTGGACCTTCGCATTGACTATGAAACACAGAAATCTCATCGGAATTAAATACAAAAGGCACAAGGCCGCCTTAAGCTCAAGAATAGAGACTCTTCTTACAGTCGGTGCTTTGAGCATTCCCTGTGAGACCAGTATTAGTTTCCGATACACCACTGCAGGTTCAAAGTATTCCTTGGACCTTCACATTGACTATGAAACACAGAAATCGCATCGGAATTTAATACAAAAAGCACAATGGCGCCTTAAGTACAAGAATAGAGACTCTTCTTACAGTCGGTGCTATGAGCATTCCCTGTGAGACCAGTATTAGTTTCCGATACACCGCTGCAGGTTCAATGTATTCCTTGGACATACACAATGACGATGAAACACTGAAATTACAGCGGAATTAACAACAAAAGACACAATGCCGCCTTAATGCAAGAAGAGTGAGACTTCTTAGAGTCCATTCTTTGATCCTTTCCTGTGAGACGAGTATTTGTTTCCGATACACCACTGTGGGTTCAATGTATTCCTTGGACCTTCACATTGGCGATGAAACCAAGAAATCGCATCGGATTTAATTATAAAAGGCACAATGCCGCCTTAATTACAAGAATAGAGACTCTTCTAACAGTCGGTGCTTTGAGCATTCCCTGTGAGACCAGTATTAGTTTCCGATATAACACTGCAGGTTCGATGTATTCCTTGGACCTTCACATTGACGATGAAACACAGAAATCGCATCGGAATTAAATACAAAAGGCACAATGCCGCCTTAAGTACAAGAATAGAGACACTTTTTACAGTCGGTGCTTTGAGCATTACCTCTGAGAGCAGTATTAGTTTCCGATACACCACTGCAGGTTCAAGGTATTCCTTGGGCCATCACATTGACTATGAAACACAGAAATCGCATCGGAATTAAATACAAAAGGCACAATGCCGCCTTAAGTACAAGAATAGAGACACTTCTTACAGTCGGTGCTTTGAGCATTGCCTCTGAGAGCAGTATTAGTTTCCGATACACCACTGCAGGTTCAATGTATTCCTTGGACCTACGCATTGACTATGAAACACAGAAATCGCATCGGAATTAAATACAAAAGGCACAAGGCCGCCTTACGTACAAGAATAGAGACTCTTCTTACAGTCGGTGCTTTGAGCATTCCCTGTGAGACCAGTATTAGTTTCCGATACACCACTGCAGGTTCAAAGTATTCCTTGGACCTTCACATTGACTATGAAACACAGAAATCGCATCGGAATTAAATACAAAAGGCACAATGCCGCCTTAAGTACAAGAATAGAGACTCTTCTTACAGTCGGTGCTTTGAGCAATCCCTCTGAGAGCAGTATTAGTTTCCGATACACCACTGCAGGTTCAAGGTATTCCTTGGACCATCACATTGACTATGAAACACAGAAATCGCATCGGAATTAAATACAAAATGCACATTGCCGCCTTAAGTACAAGAATAGAGACTCTTCTTACAGTTGGTGCTATGAGTATTCCCTGTGAGACCAGTATTAGTTTCCGATACACCGCTGCAGGTTCAATGTATTCCTTGGACATACACAATGACGATGAAACACTGAAATTACATCGGAATTAACAACAAAAGACACAATGCCGCCTTAATGCAAGAAGAGTGAGACTTCTTAGAGTCCCTTCTTTGATCCTTTCCTGTGAGACGAGTATTTGTTTCCGATACACAACTGCAGGTTCAATGTATTCCTTGGACCTTCACATTGGCGATGAAACCAAGAAATCGCATCGGATTTAATTATAAAAGGCACAATGCCGCCTTAATTACAAGATAAGAGACTCTTCTAACAGTCGGTGCTTTGAGCATTCCCTGTGAGACCAGTATTAGTTTCCGATATAACACTGCAGGTTCAATGTATTCCTTGGACCTTCACATTGACGATGAAACACAGAAATCGCATCGGAATTAAATACAAAAGGCACAATGCCGCCTTAATTACAAGAATAGAGACTCTTCTAACAGTCGGTGCTTTGAGCATTCCCTGTGAGACCAGTATTAGTTTCCGATATAACACTGCAGGTTCAATGTATTCCTTGGACCTTCACATTGACGATGAAACACAGAAATCGCATCGGAATTAAATACAAAAGGCACAATGCCGCCTTAAGTACAAGAATAGAGACACTTTTTACAGTCGGTGCTTTGAGCATTACCTCTGAGAGCAGTATTAGTTTCGGATACACCACTGCAGGTTCAAGGTATTCCTTGGGCCATCACATTGACTATGAAACACAGAAATCGCATCGGAATTAAATACAAAAGGCACAATGCCGCCTTAAGTACAAGAATAGAGACACTTCTTACAGTCGGTGCTTTGAGCATTGCCTCTGAGAGCAGTATTAGTTTCCGATACACCACTGCAGGTTCAAAGTATTCCTAGGACCTTCACATTGACTATGAAACACAGAAATCGCATCGGAATTAAATACAAAAGGCACAATGCCGCCTTACGTACAAGAATAGAGACTCTTCTTACAGTCGGTGCTTTGAGCATTCCCTGTGAGACCAGTATTAGTTTTCGATACACCACTGCAGGTTCAAAGTATTCCTTGGACCTTCGCATTGACTATGAAACACAGAAATCGCATCGGAATTAAATACAAAAGGCACAATGCCGCCTTAAAAACAAGAATAGAGACTCTTCTTACAGTCGGTGCTTTGAGCATTCCCCCCGAGAGCAGTATTAGTTTCCGATACACCACTGCAGGTTCAAGGTATTCCTTGGACCATCACATTGACTATGAAACACAGAAATCGCATCGGAATTAAATACAAAAGGCACATTGCCGCCTTAAGTACAAGAATAGAGACTCTTCTTACAGTTGGTGCTATGAGTATTCCCTTTGAGACCAGTATTAGTTTCCGATACACCGCTGCAGGTTCAATGTATTCCTTGGACATACACAATGACGATGAAACACTGAAATTACATCGAAATTAACAACAAAAGACACAATGCCGCCTTAATGCAAGAAGAGTGAGACTTCTTAGAGTCCATTCTTTGATCCTTTCCTGTGAGACGAGTATTTGTTTCCGATACACAACTGCAGGTTCAATGTATTCCTTGGACCTTCACATTGGCGATGAAACCAAGAAATCGCATCGGATTTAATTATAAAAGGCACAATGCCGCCTTAATTACAAGATAAGAGACTCTTCTAACAGTCGGTGCTTTGAGCATTCCCTGTGAGACCAGTATTAGTTTCCGATACACCACTGCAGGTTCAATGTATTCCTTGTCATACACATTGACGATGAAACACTGAAATTACATCGGAATTTAAGACAAAAGGCACAATGCCGCTTTAAGTGCAAGAATAGAGGCTCTTCTTACAGTCGGTGCTTTGAGCATTCCCTGTGAGACCAGTATTAGTTTCCGATACACAACTGCAGTTTCAGTGTATTCCTTGGACCTTCATATTGACAATGAAACACAGAAATCGCATCGGAATTAAATACAAAAGGCACAATGCCGCCTTAAGTACAAGAATAGAGATTCTTGTTACTGTCGGTGTTTGTGCATTGCCTGTGAGACAAGTATTTGTTTCCGATACACCACTGCAGGTTCAATGTATTCCATGGACCTTCAAATTGACGATGAGACACAGAAATCGCATCGGAATAAAATACAAAGGGCACAATGCCGACTTAAGTACAGGAGTAGAGACCCTTCTTACAGTCGGTGCTTTGATTATTCCCTGTGAGACCAGTATTAATTTCCGATACACCACTGCAGGTTCAATGTATTCCTTGTCATACACATTGACGATGAAACACTGAAATTACATCGGAATTAAATCCAAAAATCACAATGCCGCCTTAATTACAAGAATAGTGAGTCTTCTTACATTCGGTGCTTTGAGCATTCCCTGTGAGACCAGTAATAGTTTCCGATACACCACTGCAGGTCAATGTATTCCTTGGACCTTCACATTCACGATGAAACACAGAAATCGCATCGGACTTAAATACAAAAGGCACAATGCCGCCTTAAGTACAAGAATAGAGACACTTCTTACAGTCGGTGCTTTGAGCATTGCCTCTAAGAGCAGTATTAGTTTCCGATACACCACTGCAGGTTCAAGGTATTCCTTGGACCTTCGCATTGACTATGAAACACAGAAATCGCATCGGAATTAAATACAAAAGGCACAAGGCCGCCTTAAGTTCAAGAATAGAGACTCTTCTTACAGTCGGTGCTTTGAGCATTCCCTGTGAGACCAGTATTAGTTTCCGATACACCACTGCAGGTTCAAAGTATTCCTTGGACCTTCACATTGACTATGAAACACAGAAATCGCATCGGAATTTAATACAAAAGGCACAATTGCGCCTTAAGTACAAGAATAGAGACTCTTCTTACAGTCGGTGCTATGAGCATTCCCTGTGAGACCAGTATTAGTTTCCGATACACCGCTGCAGGTTCAATGTATTCCTTGGACATACACAATGACGATGAAACACTGAAATTACAGCGGAATTAACAACAAAAGACACAATGCCGCCTTAATGCAAGAAGAGTGAGACTTCTTAGAGTCCATTCTTTGATCCTTTCCTGTGAGACGTGTATTTGTTTCCGATACACCACTGCGGGTTCAATGTATTCCTTGGACCTTCACATTGGCGATGAAACCCAGAAATCGCATCGGATTTAATTATAAAAGGCACAATGCCGCCTTAATTACAAGAATAGAGACTCTTCTAACAGTCGGTGCTTTGAGCATTTCCTGTGAGACCAGTATTAGTTTCCGATATAACACTGCAGGTTCGATGTATTCCTTGGACCTTCACATTGACGATGAAACACAGAAATCGCATCGGAATTAAATACAAAAGGCACAATGCCGCCTTAAGTACAAGAATAGAGACACTTTTTACAGTCGGTGCTTTGAGCATTACCTCTGAGAGCAGTATTAGTTTCCGATACACCACTGCAGGTTCAAGGTATTCCTTGGGCCATCACATTGACTATGAAACACAGAAATCGCATCGGAATTAAATACAAAAGGCACAATGCCGCCTTAAGTACAAGAATAGAGACACTCCTTACAGTCGGTGCTTTGAGCATTGCCTCTGAGAGCAGTATTAGTTTCCGATACACCACTGCAGGTTCAATGTATTCCTTGGACCTACGCATTGACTATGAAACACAGAAATCGCATCGGAATTAAATACAAAAAGCACAAGGCCGCCTTACGTACAAGAATAGAGACTCTTCTTACAGTCGGTGCTTTGAGCATTCCCTGTGAGACCAGTATTAGTTTCCGATACACCACTGCAGGTTCAAAGTATTCCTTGGACCTTCACATTGACTATGAAACACAGAAATCGCATCGGAATTAAATACAAAAGGCACAATGCCGCCTTAAGTACAAGAATAGAGACTCTTCTTACAGTCGGTGCTTTGAGCATTCCCTCTGAGAGCAGTATTAGTTTCCGATACACCACTGCAGGTTCAAGGTATTCCTTGGACCATCACATTGACTATGAAACACAGAAATCGCATCGGAATTAAATACAAAAGGCACGTTGCCGCCTTAAGTACAAGAATAGAGACTCTTCTTACAGTTGGTGCTATGAGTATTCCCTGTGAGACCAGTATTAGTTTCCGATACACCGCTGCAGGTTCAATGTATTCCTTGGACATACACAATGACGATGAAACACTGAAATTACATCGGAATTAACAACAAAAGACACAATGCCGCCTTAATGCAAGAAGAGTGAGACTTCTTAGAGTCCCTTCTTTGATCCTTTCCTGTGAGACGAGTATTTGTTTCCGATACACAACTGCAGGTTCAATGTATTCCTTGGACCTTCACATTGGCGATGAAACCAAGAAATCGCATCGGATTTAATTATAAAAGGCACAATGCCGCCTTAATTACAAGATAAGAGACTCTTCTAACAGTCGGTGCTTTGAGCATTCCCTGTGAGACCAGTATTAGTTTCCGATATAACACTGCAGGTTCAATGTATTCCTTGGACCTTCACATTGACGATGAAACACAGAAATCGCATCGGAATTAAATACAAAAGGCACAATGCCGCCTTAATTACAAGAATAGAGACTCTTCTAACAGTCGGTGCTTTGAGCATTCCCTGTGAGACCAGTATTAGTTTCCGATATAACACTGCAGGTTCAATGTATTCCTTGGACCTTCACATTGACGATGAAACACAGAAATCGCATCGGAATTAAATACAAAAGGCACAATGCCGCCTTAAGTACAAGAATAGAGACACTTTTTACAGTCGGTGCTTTGAGCATTACCTCTGAGAGCAGTATTAGTTTCGGATACACCACTGCAGGTTCAAGGTATTCCTTGGGCCATCACATTGACTATGAAACACAGAAATCGCATCGGAATTAAATACAAAAGGCACAATGCCGCCTTAAGTACAAGAATAGAGACACTTCTTACAGTCGGTGCTTTGAGCATTGCCTCTGAGAGCAGTATTAGTTTCCGATACACCACTGCAGGTTCAAAGTATTCCTAGGACCTTCACATTGACTATGAAACACAGAAATCGCATCGGAATTAAATACAAAAGGCACAATGCCGCCTTACGTACAAGAATAGAGACTCTTCTTACAGTCGGTGCTTTGAGCATTCCCTGTGAGACCAGTATTAGTTTCCGATACACCACTGCAGGTTCAAAGTATTCCTTGGACCTTCGCATTGACTATGAAACACAGAAATCGCATCGGAATTAAATACAAAAGGCACAATGCCGCCTTAAAAACAAGAATAGAGACTCTTCTTACAGTCGGTGCTTTGAGCATTCCCTCTGAGAGCAGTATTAGTTTCCGATACACCACTGCAGGTTCAAGGTATTCCTTGGACCATCACATTGACTATGAAACACAGAAATCGCATCGGAATTAAATACAAAAGGCACATTGCCGCCTTAAGTACAAGAATAGAGACTCTTCTTACAGTTGGTGCTATGAGTATTCCCTTTGAGACCAGTATTAGTTTCCGATACACCGCTGCAGGTTCAATGTATTCCTTGGACATACACAATGACGATGAAACACTGAAATTACATCGGAATTAACAACAAAAGACACAATGCCGCCTTAATGCAAGAAGGGTAAGACTTCTTAGAGTCCATTCTTTGATCCTTTCCTGTGAGACGAGTATTTGTTTCCGATACACAACTGCAGGTTCAATGTATTCCTTGGACCTTCACATTGGCGATGAAACCAAGAAATCGCATCGGATTTAATTATAAAAGGCACAATGCCGCCTTAATTACAAGATAAGAGACTCTTCTAACAGTCGGTGCTTTGAGCATTCCCTGTGAGACCAGTATTAGTTTCCGATATAACACTGCAGGTTCAATGTATTCCTTGGACCTTCACATTGACGATGAAACACAGAAATCGCATCGGAATTAAATACAAAAGGCACAATGCCGCCTTAAGTACAAGAATAGAGACACTTTTTACAGTCGGTGCTTTGAGCATTACCTCTGAGAGCAGTATTAGTTTCCGATACACCACTGCAGGTTCAAGGTATTCCTTGGTCCATCACATTGACTATGAAACACAGAAATCGCATCGGAATTAAATACAAAAGGCACAATGCCGCCTTAAGTACAAGAATAGAGACACTTCTTACAGTCGGTGCTTTGAGCATTGCCTCTGAGAGCAGTATTAGTTTCCGTTACACCACTGCAGGTTCAATGTATTCCTTGGACCTACGCATTGACTATGAAACACAGAAATCGCATCGGAATTAAATACAAAAGGCACAAGGCCGCCTTAGGTACAAGAATAGAGACTCTTCTTACAGTCGGTGCTTTGAGCATTCCCTGTGAGACCAGTATTAGTTTCCGATACACCACTGCAGGTTCAAAGTATTCCTAGGACCTTCACATTGACTATGAAACACAGAAATCGCATCGGAATTAAATACAAAAGGCACAATGCCGCCTTAAGTACAAGAATAGAGACTGTTCTTACAGTCGGTGCTTAGAGCATTCCCTCTGAGAGCAGTATTAGTTTCCAATACACCACTGCAGGTTCAATGTATTCCTTGGACATACACAATGACGATGAATCACTGAAATTACATCGGAATTAACAACAAAAGACACAATGCCGCCTTAATGCAAGAAGAGTGAGACTTCTTAGAGTCCATTCTTTGATCCTTTCCTGAGAGACAAGTATTTGTTTCCGATACACCACTGCAGGTTCAATGTATTCCTTGGACCTTCACATTGACGATGAAACCAAGAAATCGCATCGGATTTAAATATAAAAGGCACAATGCCGCCTTAATTACAAGAATAGAGACTCTTCTAACAGTCGGTGCTTTGAGCATTCCCTGTGAGACCAGTATTAGTTTCCGATATAACACTGCAGGTTCAATGTATTCCTTGGACCTTCACATTGACGATGAAACACAGAAATCGCATCGGAATTAAATACAAAAGGCACAATGCCGCCTTAAGTACAAGAAGAGCGACACTTCTTACAGTCGGTGCTTTGAGCATTCCCTCTGAGAGCAGTATTAGTTTCCGATACACCACTGCAGGTTCAAGGTATTCCTTGGACCATCACATTGACTATGAAACACATAAATCGCATCGGAATTAAATACAAAAGGCACAAGGCCGCCTTAAGTACAAGAATAGAGACTCTTCTTACAGTTGGTGCTTTGAGCACTCCCTGTGAGACCAGTATTAGTTTCCGATACACCAATGCAGTTTCAAAGTATTCCGTGCACCTTCACATTGACTATGAAACACAGAAATCGCATCGGAATTATATACAAAAGGCACAATGCCGCCTTAAGTACAAGTATAGAGACACTTCTTATCGTCGATGCTTTGAGCATTCCCTCTGAGAGCAGTATTAGTTTCCGATACACCACTGCAGGTTCAAAGTATTCCTTGGACCTTCACATTGACTATTAAACGCAGAAATCGCATCGGAATTAAATACAAAAGGCACAATGCCGGCTTAGGTACAAGAATAGAGACTCTTCTTACAGTTAGTGCTTTGAGCATTCCCTGTGAGGCCAGTATTACTTTCCGCTACACCACTGCAGGTTCAATGTATTCCTTGGATTTTCACATTGACGATGAAACACTGAAATCGCATCGGAATTAAATACAAGAAGCACATTGCCGCGTAAAGTACAAGATCAGAGACTCTTCTACAGTCTGTGCCTTGAACACTCCCTGTGCGACCAGTATTAGTTTCCGATACACCACTGCAGGTTCAATTTACTCCTTGGACATACACATTGACGATGAAACACTCAAATTACATCGAAATTAAATACAAAACGCACAATGCCGCATTAAGTGCAAGAAGAGTGAGACTTCTTAGAGTCTGTGCTTTGATCCTTTCCTGTGAGACCAGTATTACTCTCCGATACACCACTGCAGGTTCAATGTATTCCTTGGAGCTTGACACTGACGATGAAACACAGAAATCGCATCGGAATTAAATACAAAAGGCACAATGCCACCGTAAGGACAAGAATAGAGACACTTCTTACAGTTGGAGCTTTGAGCATTCCCTCTGAGAGCAGTATTAGTTTCCGATACACCACTGCAGGTTCAAAGCATTCCTTGGACCTTCACATTGAATATGAAACACAGAAATCGCATCGGAATTAAATACAAAAGGCACAATGCCGCCTTAAGTACAAGAATAGAGACTCTTCTTACAGTCGGTGCTTTGAGCATTCCCTGTGAGACCAGTATTACTTTCCGATACACCGCTGCAGGTTCAATGTATTCCTTGGACCTTCACATTGACTATGAAACACAGAAATCGCATCGGAATTAAATACAAAAGGCACCATGCCGCCTTAAGTACAAGAATAGAGACTCTTCTTACAGTCGGTGCTTTGAGCATCCCATGTGAGACTAGTATTAGTTTCCGATACACTACTGCAGGTTCAAACTATTCCTTGGACCTTCACATTGACTATGAAACAGAGAAATCGCATCGGAATTAAATGCAAAAGGTACACAGCCACCTTAAGTACAAGAATAGAGACTCTTCTTACAGTCGGAGATTTGAGCATTTCCTGTGAGACCAGTATTAGATTCCCATACACCACTGCAGGTTCAATGTATTCCTTGGACCATCACATTGACGATGAAACACAGAAATCGCATCGGAATTAAATACAAAAGGCACAATGCCGCCTTAAGTACAGGAGTAGAGACAATTCTTACAGTCGGTGCTTTGATTATTCCCTGTGAGACCAGTATTAATTTCCGATACACCACTGCAGGTTCAATGTATTCCTTGTCATACACATTAAGGATGAAACACTGAAATTACATCGGAATTAAATACAAAAGGCACAATGCCGCCTTAATTACAAGAATAGAGACTCTTCTTACATTCGGTGCTTTGAGCATTCCCTGTGAGACCAGTAATAGTTTCCGATACAACGCACTGCAGGTTCAATGTATTCCTTAGACCTTCACATTCACGATGAAACACAGAAATCGCATCGGAATTAAATACAAAAGGCACAATGCCGACTGCAGTACAAGAATAGAGTCTCTTCTTACAGTCGGTGCTTTGAGGGTACCCTGTGAGACCAGTATTAGTTTCCGATACACCACTGCAGATTCAATGTATTGCTTTGAGCTTTACATTGACGATAATACACAGAAATCGCATCGGAATTAAATACAAAAGGCACAATGCCGCCTTAAGTCCAGGAGTAGAGACCCTTCTTACAGTCGGTGCTTTGAATATTCCCTGTGAGACCAGTATTAATATCCGATAAACCACTGCAGGTTCAATATATTCCTTGTCATACACATTGACGATGAAACACAGAAATTACATCGGAATTTAATACAAAAGGCACAATGCCGCCTTAAGTGCAAGAATAGAGACTCTTCTTACAGTCGGTACTTTGAGCCTTCCCTGAGAGACCAGTATTACTTTCCGAAACACAACTGCAGGTTCAGTGTATTCCTTGGACCTTCATATTGACGATGAAACACAGAAATCGCATCGGCATAAAATACAAAGGGCACAATGCCGACTTAAGTACAAGAATGGAGACTCTTCTTACTGTCGGTACTTTGAGCGTTTCCTGTGAGACCAGTATTAGTTTCCGATACACCACTGCAGGTTCAATTTATTTCTTGGAGCTTCACATTGACGATGAAACACAGAAATCGCATCGGAATTAAATACAAAAAGCACAATGCCGCCTTAAGTACAGGAGTATAGACCCTTCTTACAGTCGGTGCTTTGATTATTCCCTGTGAGACCAGTATTAATTTCCGATACACCACTGCAGGTTCAATGTATTCCTTGTCATACACATTGACGATGAAACACTGAAATTACATCGGAATTAAATGCAAAAGGCACAATTCCGCCTTAATTACAAGAATAGAGACTCTTCTTACATTCGGTGCTTCGAGCATTCCCTGTGAGACCAGTAATAGTTTCCGATACACCACTGCAGGTCAATGTATTCCTTGGACCTTCACATTCACGATGAAACACAGAAATCGCACCGGAATTAAATACAAAAGGCACAATGCCGCCTTAAGTACAAGTATAGAGACACTTCTTACAGTCGGTGCTTTGAGCATTGCCTCTGAGAGCAGTATTAGTTTCCGATACACAACTGCAGGTTCAAGGTATTCCTTGGACCTTCGCATTGACTATGAACCACAGAAATCGCATCGGAATTAAATACAAATGGCACAAGGCCGCCTTAAGTACAAGAATAGAGACTCTTCTTAAGGTCGGTGATTTCAGCATTCCCTGTGAGACCAGTATAAGTTTCCGATACACCATCGCAGGTTCAAAGTATTCCTTGGACCTTCACATTGACTATGAAACAAAGAAATCGCAGCGGAATTAAATACAAAAGGCACAATGCCGCCTTAAGTACAAGAATAAAGACTCTTCTTACAGTCGGCGCTTTGAGCATTCTCTGTGAGACCAGTATTAGTTTCCGATACACCGCTGCAGGTTCAATGTATTCCTTGGACATACACAATGACGATGAAACACTGAAATTACATCGGAATTAACAACAAAAGACACAATGCCGCCTTAATGCTAGAAGAGTGAGACTTCTTAGAGTCCATTCTTTGATCCTTCCCTGTGAGACCAGTATTTGTTTCCGATACACCACTGCAGGTTCAATGTAATCCTTGGACCTTCACATTGACGATGAAACACAGAAATCGCATCGGAATTAAATACAAAAGGCACAATGCCGCCTTAAGAACAAGAATAGAGACAGTTCTTACAGTCGGTGCTTTGAGCATTCCCTCTGAGAGCAGTATTAGTTTCCGATACACCACTGCAGTTTCAAGGTATTCCTTGGACCTTCACATTGAATATGAAAAAAAAAATCGCATCGGAATTAAATACAAAAGGCACAAGGCCACCCTTAGTACAAGAATAGAGACTCTTCTTACAGTTGGTGCTTTGAGCATTCCCTGTGAGACCAGTATTAGTTTCCGATACACCAATGCAGGTTCGAAGTATTCCGTGCACCTTCACATTGACTATGAAAATCAGAAATCGCATCGGAATTAAATTCAAAAGTAACAATGCCGCCTTAAGTACAAGAATAGAGACACTTCTTATCGTCGATGCTTTGAGCATTCCCTCTGAGTGCAGTATTAGTTTCCGATACACCACTGCAGGTTCAAGGTATTCCTTGGACCTTCGCATTGACTATGAAACACAGAAATCGCATCGGAATTAAGTACAAAAGGCACAAGGCCGCCTTAAGTACAAGAATAGAGACTCTTCTTAAGGTCGGTGATTTCAGCATTCCCTGTGAGACCAGTATTAGTTTCCGATACACCATCGCAGGTTCAAAGTATGCCTTGGACCTTCACATTGACTATGAAACACAGAAATCGCATCGGAATTAAATACAAAAGGCACAAGGCCGCGTTAAGTACAAGAATAGGGACTCTTCTTACAGTTGGTGCTTTGAGCATTCCCTGTGAGACCTGTAATAGTTTCCGATACACCACTGCAGGTCAATGTATTCCTTGGACCTTCACATTCACGATGAAACACAGAAATCGCACCGGAATTAAATACAAAAGGCACAATGCCGCCTTAAGTACAAGAATAGAGACACTTCTTACAGTCGGTGCTTTGAGCATTGCCTCTGAGAGCAGTATTAGTTTCCGATACACCACTGCAGGTTCAAGGTATTCCTTGGACCTTCGCATTGACTATGAAACACAGAAATCGCATCGGAATTAAATACAAAAGTCACAAGGCCGCCTTAAGTACAAGAATAGAGACTCTTCTTCAGGTCGGTGATTTCAGCATTCCCTGTGAGACCAGTATTAGTTTCCGATACACCATCGCAGGTTCAAAGTATTCCTTGGACATACACAATGACGATGAAACACTGAAATTACATCGGAATTAACAACAAAAGACACAATGCCGCCTTAATGCTAGAAGAGTGAGACTTCTTAGAGTCCATTCTTTGATCCTTTCCTGTGAGACCAGTATTTGTTTCCGATACACCACTGCAGGTTCAATGTAATCCTTGGACCTTCACATTGACGATGAAACCCAGAAATCGCATCGGATTTAAATATAAAAGGCACAATGCCGCCTTAATTACAAGAATAGAGACTCTTCTAACAGTCGGTGCTATGAGCATTCCCTGTGAGACCAGTATTAGTTTCCGATATAACACTGCAGGTTCAATGCATTCCTTGGACCTTCACATTCACGATGAAACACAGAAATCGCATCGGAATTAAATACAAAAGGCACAATGCCGCCTTAAGAACAAGAATACAGACACTTCTTACGGTCGGTGCTTTGACCATTCCCTCTGAGAGCAGTATTAGTTTCCGATACACCACTGCAGGTTCAAGGTATTCCTTGGACCTTCACATTGACTATGAAACAAAAAAATCGCATTGGAATTAAATACAAAAGGCACAAGGCCGCCTTAAGTACAAGAATAGAGACTCTTCTTACAGTTGGTGCTTTGAGCATTCCCTGTGAGACCAATATTAGTTTCCGATACACCAATGCAGGTTCAAAGTATTCCGTGCACCTTCACATTGACTATGAAACACAGAAATCGCATCGGAATTAAATACAAAAGGCACAATGCCGGCTTAAGTACAAGAATAGAGACTCTTCTTACAGTTAGTGCTTTGAGCATTCCCTGTGAGACCAGTATTACTTTCCGCTACACCTCTGAGGATCAATGTATTCCTTGGACCCTCACATTGACGATGAAACACTGAAATCGCATCGGAATTAAATACAAGAAGCACAATGCCGCGTAAAGTACAAGATCAGAGACTCTTCTGCAGTGTGTGCCTTGAACACTCCCTGTGAGACCAGTATTAGTTTCCGATACACCACTGTAGTTTCAATGTATTCCTTGGACATACACATTGACGATGAAATACTGAAATTACATCGGAATAAAATACAAAAGGCACAATGCCACCTGAAGTGCTAGAAGAGTGAGACTTCTTAGAGTCTATGCCATGATCCTTTCCTGTGAGACCAGTATTAGTTTCCGATACACCACTGCAGGTTCAATGTATTCCTTGGACCTTCACATTGACGATGAAACACCGAAATCGCATCGGAACTAAATACGAAAGGCACAAAGCCACCTTAAGTACAAGAATAGAGACTCTTCTTACAGTCGGTGCTTTAAACTTTCCCTCTGAGAGCAGTATTAGTTTCCGATACACCACTGCAGGTTCAAGTTATTCCTTGGACCTTCACATTGACTATGAAACACAGAAATCGCATCGGAATTAAATACAAAAGGCAGAATGAGGCCTTAGGTACAAGAATAGAAACTCTTCTTACAGTCGGTGTTTTGAGCATTTCCTGTGAGACCAGTATTAGTTTCCGATACATCACTGCAGGTTGAATGTATTCCTTGGACCTTGACATTGACGATGAAACACAGAAATCGCATCGGAATTAAATACAAAGGGCACAATGCCGCCTTAAGTACAAGAATAGAGACTTTTCTTACAGTCGGCGCTTTGAGCATTCCCTGTGAGACCAGTATTAGTTTCCGATACACCGCTGCAGGTTCAATGTATTCCTTGGACATACACAATGACGATGAAACACTGAAATTACATCGGAATTAACAACAAAAGACACAATGCCGCTTTAATGCTAGAAGAGTGAGACTTCTTAGAGTCCATGCTTTGATCCTTTCCTGTGAGACCAGTATTTGTTTCCGATACACCACTGCAGGTTCAATGTAATCCTTGGACCTTCACATTGACGATGAAACCCAGAAATCGCATCGGATTTAAATATAAAAGGCACAATGCCGCCTTAATTACAAGAATAGAGACTCTTCTAACAGTCGGTGCTATGAGCATTCCCTGTGAGACCAGTATTAGTTTCCGATATAACACTGCAGGTTCAATGCATTCGTTGGACCTTCACATTGACGATGAAACACAGAAATCGCATCGGAATTAAATACAAAAGGCACAATGCCGCCTTAAGAACAAGAATAGAGACACTTCTTACAGTCGGTGCTTTGAGCATTCCCTCTGAGAGCAGTATTAGTTTCCGATACACCACTGCAGGTTCAAGGTATTCCTTGGACCTTCACATTGACTATGAAACAAAAAAATCGCATTGGAATTAAATACAAAAGGCACAAGGCCGCCTTAAGTACAAGAATAGAGACTCTCCTTACAGTTGGTGCTTTGAGCATTCCCTGTGAGACCAATATTAGCTTCCGATACACCAATGCAGGTTCAAAGAATTCCGTGCACCTTCACATTGACTATGAAACACAGAAATCGCATCGGAATTAAATACAAAAGGCACAATGCCGGCTTAAGTACAAGAATAGAGACTCTTCTTACAGTTAGTGCTTTGAGCATTCCCTGTGAGACCAGTATTACTTTCCGCTAGACCTCTGAGGATCAATGTATTCCTTGGACTCTCACATTGACGATGAAACACTGAAATCGCATCGGAATTAAATACAAGAAGCACAATGCCGCGTAAAGTACAAGATCAGAGACTCTTCTGCAGTGTGTGCCTTGAACACTCCCTGTGAGACCAGTATTAGTTTCCGATACACCACTGCAGGTTCAATGTACTCCTTGGACATACACATTGACGATGAAACACTCAAATTACATCGAAATTAAATACAAAAGACACAATGCCGCCTTAAGTGCAAGAAGAGTGAGACTTCTTCGAGTCTGCGCTTTGATCCTTTCCTGTGAGACCAGTATTACATTCCGATACACCACTGCAGGTTCAATCTATTCCTTGGACCTTCACATTGACGATGAATCACAGAAATCGCATCGGAATTAAATACAAGAAGCACAATGCCGCGTAAAGTACAAGATCAGTGCCTCTTCTACAGTCTGTGACTTGAACACTCCCTGTGTGACCAGTATTAGTTTCCGATGCACCACTGCAGGCTCAATGTATTCCTTGGACCGAAACATTGATGATGAAACACTGAAATTACATCGGAAATAAATACAAGAGGCACAATGCCGCCTTTAGTGCAAGATAAGTGAGACTTCTTAGAATCAGTGCTTTGATCCTTTAATGTGAGACCAGTATTAGTTTCCGATACACGACTGCAGGTTCAAAGTATTCCTTGGACCTTCACATTGACTACGAAACACAGAAATCGCATCGGAATTAAATACTAAAGGCACAATGCCGGCTTAAGTACAAGAAAAGAGTCTCCTCTTACAGTTAGTGCTTTGAGCATTCCCTGTGAGGCCAGTATTAATTTCCGATACACCACTGCAGGTTCAATGTATTCCTTGTCATACACATTGACGATGAAACACTGAAATTACATCGGAATTAAATACAAAAGGCACAATGCCGCCTTAAGTACAAGAATAGAGACTCTTCTTACAGTCGGCGCTTTGAGCATTCCCTGTGAGACCAGTATTAGTTTCCGATACACCACTGTAGTTTCAATGTATTCCTTGGACATACACATTGACGATGAAATACTGAAATTACATCGGAATAAAATACAAAAGACACAATGCCGCCTTAAGTGCTAGAAGAGTGAGACTTCTTAGAGTCTATGCCATGATCCTTTCCTGTGAGACCAGTATTAGTTTCCGATACACCACTGCAGGTTCAATGTATTCCTTGGACCTTCACATTGACGATGAAACACCGAAATCGCATCGGAACTAAATACGAAAGGCACAATGCCACCTTAAGTACAAGAATAGAGACTCTTCTTACAGTCGGTGCTTTGAGCTTTCCCTCTGAGAGCAGTATTAGTTTCCGATACACCACTGCAGGTTCAAGTTATTCCTTGGACCTTCACATTGACTATGAAACACAGAAATCGCATCGGAATTAAATACAAAAGGCAGAATGAGGCCTTAGGTACAAGAATAGAAACTCTTCTTACAGTCGGTGTTTTGAGCATTTCCTGTGAGACCAGTATTAGTTTCCGATACACCACTGCAGGTTCAATGTATTCCTTGGACCTTCACATTGACGATGAAACAGAAATCGCATCGGAATTAAATGAAAAAGGCACAAAGCCGCCTTAAGGTCAAGAATAGAGACTCTTCTTACTGTCGGTGTTTTGAGCATTTCCTGTGAGACCAGTATTTGTTTCCGATACATCACTGCAGGTTGAATGTATTCCTTGGACCTTGACATTGACGATGAAACACAGAAATCGCATCGGAATTAAATACAAAGGGCACAATGCTGCCTTAAGTACAAGAATAGAGACTCTTCTTGCAGTCGATGCTTTGAGCATTCCCTGTGAGATAAGTATTAGTTTCCGATACACCACTGCAGGTTCAAAGTATTCCTTGGACATACACATTGACGATGAAATACTTTTATTATATCGAAATTAAATACAAAACGCACAATGCCGCCTTAAGTGCTAGAGGAGTGAGACTTCTTAGTGTCTGTGCCTTGATCCTTTCCTGTGAGACCAGTATTAGTTTCCGATACACCACTGCAGGTTCAAAGGATTCCTTGGACTTTCACATTGACTATGAAACACAGAAATCGCATCGATATTAAATACAAAAGGCACAATGCTGCCTTAAGTACAAGAATAGAGACACTTCTTACAGTTGGAGCTTTGAGCATTCCCTCTGAGAGCAGTATTAGTTTCCGATACACCACTGCAGGTGCAAAGTATTCCTTGGACCTTCACATTGAATATGAAACACAGAAATCGCATCGGAATTAAATACAAAAGGCACAATGCCGCCTTACGTACATGAATAGAGACTCTTCTTACAGTCGGTGCTTTGAGCATTCCCTGTGAGACTAGTGTTAGTTTCCGATACACCGCTGCCGGTTCAATGTATTCCTTGGAGCTTCACATTGACTATGAAACACAGAAATCGCATCGGAATTAAATTAAAAAGGCACAATGCCGCCTTAAGTACAAGAATAGAGACTCTTCTTACAGTCGGTGCTTTGAGCATTCCCTGTGAGACCAGTATTAGTTTCCGATAGACTACTGCAAGTTTAAAGTATTCCTTGGACCTTCACATTGACTATGAAACAGAGAAATCGCATCGGAATTAAATGCAAAAGGCACAAAGCCGCGTTAAGTACAAGAATAGAGACTCTTCTTACAGTCGGTGTTTTGAGCATTTCCAGTGAGACCAGTATTAGTATCCGATACACCACTGCAGGTTCAATGTATTCCTTGGACCTTCACATTGACGATGAATCACAGAAATCGCATCGGAATTAAAAACAAAAGGCACAATGCCGCCTTAAGTACAGGAGTAGAGACCCTTCTTATGGTCGGTGCTCTGATTATTCCCTGTGAGACCAGTATTAATTTCCGATACACCACTGGAGGTTCAATGTATTCCTTGTCATACACATTAACGATGAAACACTGAAATTACATCGGAATTAAATACAAAAGTCACAATGCCGCCTTAATTACAAGAATAGAGAATCTTCTTACATTCGGTGCCTTGAGTATTCCCTGTGAGACCAGTAATAGTTTCCGATACAACGAACTGCAGGTTCAATGTATTCCTTGGACCTTCACATTGACGATGAAACACAGAAATCGCATCGGAATTAAGTACAAAAGGCACAATGCCGACTTCAGTACAAGAAAGAGACTCTTCTTACAGTCGGTGCTTTGAGCGTTCCCTGTGAGACCATTATTAGTTTCCGATACACCAAGGCAGATTCAAAGTATTGCTTGGAGCTTCACATTGACGATAATACACAGAAATCGCATCGGAATTAAATACAAAAGGCACAATGCCGCCTTACGTACATGAATAGAGACTCTTCTTACAGTCGGTGCTTTGAGCATTCCCTGTGAGACTAGTGTTAGTTTCCGATAAACCACTGCAGGTTCAATGTATTCCTTGTCATACACATTGACGATGAAACACTGAAATTACATCGGAATTTAATACAAAAGGGACAATGCCGCCTTAAGTGCAAGAATAGAGACTCTTCTTACAGTCGGTGCTTTGAGCATTCCCTGTGAGACCAGTATTAGTTTCCGATACACAACTGCAGGTTCAGTGTATTCCTTGGACCTTCATATTGACGACAAAACACAGAAATCGCATCGGAATTAAATACAAAAGGCACAATGCTGCCTTAAGTACAAGAATAGGGATTCTTGTTACTGTCGGTGTTTGAGCATTCCCTGTGAGACCAGTATTTGTTTCCGATACACCACTGCAGGTTCAATGTGTTCCTTGGACCTTCACATTGACGATGAGACACAGAAATCGCAACGGAATAAAATACAAAGGGCACAGTGCCGAGTTAAGTACAAGAATGGAGACTCTTCTTACTGTCGGTACTTTGAGCGTTCCCTGTGAGACCTGTAATAGTTTCCGATACACCACTGCAGGTTCAATTTATTGCTTGGAGCTTCACATTGACGATGAAACACAGAAATCGCATCGGAATTAAATACAAAAGGCACAATGCCGCCTTAAGTACAGGAGTAGAGACCCTTCTTACAGTCGGTGCTTTGATTATTCCCTGTGAGACCAGTATTAATTTCCGATACACCACTGCAGGTTCAAAGTATTCCTTGGACATACACATTGACGATGAAATACTGATATTACTTCGGAATTAAATACAAAAGGCACAATGCCCCCTTATGTGCTAGAGGAGTGAGACTTCTTAGTGTCTGTGCCTTGATCCTTTCCTGTGAGACCAGTATTAGTTTCCTGTACACCACTGCAGGTTCAATGTATTCCTTGGACCTTCACATTGACGATGAAACACAGAAATCGCATCGGAATTACATACAAAAGGCACAATGCCGCCTTAAGTACAGGAGTAGAGACCCTTCTAACAGTCGGTGCTTTGATTATTCCCTGTGAGACCAGTATTAATTTCCGATACACCACTGCAGGTTCAATGTATTCCTTGGACATACACAATGACCATGAAACACTGAAATTACATCTGAATTAACAACAAAAGACACAATGCCGCCTTAATGCAAGAAGAGTGAGACTTCTTAGAGTCCAATCTTTGATCCTTTCCTGTGAGACCAGTATTTCTTTCCGATACACCACTGCAGGTTCAATGTATTCCTTGGACCTTCACATTGACGATGAAACCCAGAAACCGCATCGGATTTAAATATAAAAGGCACAATGCCGCCTTAATTACAAGAATAGAGACTCTTCTAACAGTCGGTGCTTTGAGCATTCCCTGTGAGACCAGTATTAGTTTCCGATATAACACTGCAGGTTCAATGTATTCCTTGGACATTCACATTCACGATGAAACACAGAAATCGCATCGGAATTAAATACAAAAGGCACAATGCCGCCTTAAGTACAAGAATAGAGACACTTCTTACAGTCGGTGCTTTGAGCATTCCCTCTGAGAGCAGTATTAGTTTCCGATACACCACTGCAGATTCAATGTATTGCTTGGAGCTTCACATTGACGATAATACACAGAAATCGCATCGGAATTAAATACAAAAGGCACAATGCCGCCTTAAGTCCAGGAGTAGAGACCCTTCTTACAGTCGGTGCATTGAATATTCCCTGTGAGACCAGTATTAATTTCCGATAAACCACTGCAGGTTCAATGTATTCCTTGTCATACACATTGACGATGAAACACTGAAATTACATAGGAATTTAATACAAAAGGCACAATGCCGCCTTAAGTGCAAGAAAAGAGACTCTTTTTACAGTCGGTGCTTTGAGCATTCCCTGTGATACCAGTATTAGTTGCCGATACACAACTGCAGGTTCAGTGTGTTCCTTGGACCTTCATATTCACGATGAAACACAGAAATCGCATGGGAATTAAATACAAAAGGCACAATGCTGCCTTAGGTACTAGAATAGAAATTCTTGTTACTGTCGGTGTTTGAGCATTCCCTGTGAGACCAGTATTTGTTTCCGATACACCACTGCAGGTTCAATGTATTCCTTGGACCTTCACATTGACGATGAGACACAGAAATCGCAACGGCATAAAATACAAACGGCACAATGCCGACATAAGTACAAGAATGGAGAATCTTCTTTCTGTCGGTACTTTGAGCGTTCCCTGTGAGACCAGTAATAGTTTCCGATACACCACTGCAGGTTCAATTTATTGCTTGGAGCTTCACATTGACGATGAAACACAGAAATCGCATCGGAATTAAATACAAAAGGCACAATGCCGCCTTAAGTGCAGGAGTAGAGACCCTTCTTACAGTCGGTGCTTTGATTATTCCCTGTGAGACCAGTATTAATTTCCGATACACCACTGCAGGTTCAATGTATTCCTTGTCATACACATTGACGATGAAACACTGAAATTACATCGGAATTAAACGCAAAAGGCACAATGCCGCCTTAATTACAAGAATAGAGACTCTTCATACATTCGGTGCTTTGAGCATTCCCTGTGAGAACAGTAATAGTTTCCGATACACCACTGCAGGTCAATGTTTTTCTTGGACCTTCACATTCACGATGAAACAGAGAAATCGCATCGAAATTAAATACAAAAGGCACAATGCCGCCTTAAGTACAAGGATAGAGACACTTCTTACAGTCGGTGCTTTGAGCATTGCCTCTGAGAGCAGTATTAGTTTCCGATACACCACTGCAGGTTCAAGGTATCCCTTGGACCTTCGCATTGACTATGAAACACAGAAATCGCATCGGAATTAAATACAAAAGGCACAAGGCCGCCTTAAGTACAAGAATAGAGACTCTTCTTACAGTGGGTGCTTTGAGCATTCCCTGTGAGAACAGTATTAGTTTCCGATACACCGCTGCAGGTTCAATGTATTCCTTGGACCTTCACATTGACTATGAAACACAGAATACGCATCGGAATTAAATACAAAAGGCACAATGCCGCCTTAAGTACAAGAATAGAGACTCTTCTTACAGTCGGTGCTTTGAGCATTCCCTGTGAGACCAGTATTAGTTTCCGATACACTACTGCAGGTTCAAAGTTTTCCTTGGACCTTCACATTGACTATGAAACAGAGAAATCGCATCGGATTTAAATGCAAAAGGCACAAAGCCGCCTTAAGTACAAGAATAGAGACTCTTCTTACTGTCGGTGTTTTGAGCATTTCCTGTGAGACCAGTATTAGTTTCCGATACACCACTGCAGGTTCAATGTATTCCTTGGACCTTCACATTGGCGATGAAACACAGAAATCGCATCGGAATTAAATACAAAAGGCACAATGCCGCCTTAAGTACAGGAGTAGAGACCCTTCTTTCAGTCGGTGCTTTGATTATTCACTGTGAGACCAGTATTAATTTCCGACACACCACTGCAGGTTCAATGTATTCCCTGTCATACACATTGACGATGAAACACTGAAATTACATCGGAATTTAATACAAAAGGCACAATGCCGCTTTAAGTGCAAGAATAGAGACTCTTCTTACAGTCGGTGCTTTGAGCATTCACTGTGAGACCAGTATTACTTTCCGACACACAACTGCAGTTTCAGTGTATTCCTTGGACCTTCATATTGACGATGAAACACAGAAATCGCATCGGAATTAAATACAAAAGGCACAATGCCGCCTTAAGTACCAGAATAGAGATTCTTGTTACTTTCGGTGTTTGAGCATTCCCTGTGAGACCAGTATTTGTTTCCGATACAACACTGCAGGTTCAATGTATTCCATGGACCTTCAAATTGACGATGAGACACAGAAATCGCATGGGAATAAAATACAATGGGCACAATGCCGACTTAAGTACAAGAATGGAGACTCTTCTTACTGTCGGTGCTTTGAGCGTTCCCTGTGAGACCAGTATTAGTTTCCGATACACCACTGCAGGTTCAATTTATTGCTTGGAGCTTCACATTGACGATGAAACACAGAAATGGCATCGGAATTAAATACAATTGGCACAATGCCGCCTTCAGTACAGGAGAAAAGACCCTTCTTACAGTCGGTGCTTTGATTATTCCCTCTGAGACCAGTATTAATTTCCGATACAACACTGCAGGTTCAATGTATTCCTTGTCATACACATTGACGATGAAACACTGAAATTACATCGGAATTAAACACAAAAGGCACAATGCCGCCTAAATTACAAGAATAGAGACTCTTCTTACATTCGGTGCTTTGAGCATTCCCTGTGAGAACAGTAATAGTTTCCGATACACCACTGCAGGTCAATGTTTTTCTTGGACCTTTACATTCACGATGAAACAGAGAAATCGCATCGAAATTAAATACAAAAGGCACAATGCCGCCTTAAGTACAAGGATAGAGACACTTCTTACAGTCGGTGCTTTGAGCATTGCCTCTGAGAGCAGTATTAGTTTCCGATACACCACTGCAGGTTCAAGGTATTCCTTGGACCTTCGCATTGACTATGAAACACAGAAATCGCATCGGAATTAAATACAAAAGGCACAAGGCCGCCTTAAGTACAAGAATAGAGACTCTTCTTACAGTTGGTGCTTTAAGCATTCCCTGTTAGACCAGTATTAGTTTCCGATACACCACTGCAGGTTCAAAGTATTCCTTGGACGTTCACATTGCCGATGAAACACAGAAATCGAATCGGAATTAAATACAAAAGGCACAATGCCGCCTTAAGTACAAGAATAGAGCCTCTTCTTACAGTCGGTGCTTTGAGCATTCCCTGTGAGATAAGTATTAGTTTCCGATACACCACTGCAGGTTCAATGTATTCCTTGGACATACACATTGACGATGAAATACTGATATTACATCGGAATTAAATACAAAAGGCACAATGCCGCCTTAGGTGCTAGAGGAGTGAGACTTCTTAGTGTCTGTGCCTTGATCCTTTCCTGTGAGACCAGAATTAGTTTCCGATACACCACTGCAGGTTCAATGTATTCCTTGGACCTTCACATTGACGATGAAACGCAGAAATCGCATCGGAACTAAATACAAAAGGCACAATGCCGCCTTAATTACAAGAATAGAGAGTCTTCTTACAGTCGGTGCTTGAGCATTCCCTGTGAGACCAGTAATAGTTTCCGATACACCACTGCAGGTTCAAAGTATTCCTTGGACCTTCACATTGAATATGAAACACAGAAATCGCATCGGAATTAAATACAAAAGGCACAAGGCCGCCTTAAGTACAAGAATAGAGACTCTTCTTACAGTCGGTGCTTTGAGCATTCCCTGTGAGACCAGTATTAGTTTCCGATACACCGCTGCAGGTTCAATGTATTCCTTGGACCTTCACATTGACTATGAAACACAGAATACGCATCGGAATTAAATACAAAAGGCACAATGCCGCCTTAAGTACAAGAATAGGGACTCTTCTTACAGTCGGTGCTTTGACCATTCCCTGTGAGACCTGTATTAGTTTCCGATACACTACTGCAGGTTCAAAGTTTTCCTTGGACCTTCACATTGACTATGAGACAGGGAAATCGCATCGGAATTAAATGCAAAAGGCACAAAGCCGCCTTAAGTACAAGAATAGAGACTCTTCTTACTGTCGGTGTTTTGAGCATTTCCTGTGAGACCAGTATTAGTTTCCGATACACCACTGCAGGTTCAATGTATTCCTTGGACCTTCACATTGGCGATGAAACACAGAAATCGCATCGGAATTAAATACAAAAGGCACAATGCCGCCTTAAGTACAGGAGTAGAGACCCTTCTTACAGTCGGTGCTTTGATTATTCACTGTGAGACCAGTATTAATTTCCGACACACCACTGCAGGTTCAATGTTTTCCCTGTCATACACATTGACGATGAAACACTGAAATTACATCGGAATTTAATACAAAAGGCACAATGCCGCTTTAAGTGCAAGAATAGAGACTCTTATTACAGTCGGTGCTTTGAGCATTCCCTGTGAGACCAGTATTAGTTTCCGATACACAACTGCAGTTTCAGTGTATTCCTTGGACCTTCATATTGACGATGAAACACAGAAATCGCATCGGAATTAAATACAAAAGGCACAATGCCGCCTTAAGTACCAGAATAGAGATTCTTGTTACTGTCGGTGTTTGAGCATTCCCTGTGAGACCAGTATTTGTTTCCGATACTACACTGCAGGTTCAATGTATTCCATGGACCTTCAAATTGACGATGAGACCCAGAAATCGCATGGGAATAAAATACAAAGGGCACAATGCCGACTTAAGTACAAGAATGGAGACTCTTCTTACTGTCGGTGCTTTGAGCGTTCCCTGTGAGACCAGTATTAGTTTCCGATACACCACTGCAGGTTCAATTTATTGCTTGGAGCTTCACATTGACGATGAAACACAGAAATGGCATCGGAATTAAATACAATTGGCACAATGCCGCCTTAAGTACAGGAGAAGAGACCCTTCTTACAGTCGGTGCTTTGATTATTCCCTGTGAGACCAGTATTAATTTCCGATACACCACTGCAGGTTCAATGTATTCCTTGTCATACACATTGACGATGAAACACTGAAATTACATCGGAATTAAACACAAAAGGCACAATGCCGCCTTAATTACAAGAATAGAGACTCTTCTTACATTCGGTGCTTTGAGCATTCCCTGTGAGAACAGTAATAGTTTCCGATACACCACTGCAGGTCAATGTTTTTCTTGGACCTTTACATTCACGGTGAAACAGAGAAATGGCATCGGAATTAAATACAATTGGCACAATGCCGCCTTAAGTACAGGAGAAGAGACCCTTCTTACAGTCGGTGCTTTGATTATTCCCTGTGAGACCAGTATTAATTTCCGATACACCACTGCAGGTTCAATGTATTCCTTGTCATACACATTGACGATGAAACACTGAAATTACATCGGAATTAAACACAAAAGGCACAATGCCGCCTTAATTACAAGAATAGAGACTCTTCTTACATTCGGTGCTTTGAGCATTCCCTGTGAGAACAGTAATAGTTTCCGATACACCACTGCAGGTCAATGTTTTTCTTGGACCTTTACATTCACGGTGAAACAGAGAAATCGCATCGAAATTAAATACAAAAGGCACAATGCCGCCTTAAGTACAAGAATAGAGACTCTTCTTACAGTTGATGCTTTGAGCATTCCCTGTGAGACCAGTATTAGTTTCCGATACACCACTGCAGGTTCAAAGTATTCCTTGGACGTTCACGTTGCCGATGAAACACAGAAATCGAATCGGAATTAAATACAAAAGGCACAATGCCGCCTTAAGTACAAGAATAGAGACTCTTCTTACAGTCGGTGCTTTGAGCATTCCCTGTGAGATAAGTATTAGTTTCCGATACACCACTGCAGGTTCAATGTATTCCTTGGACATACACATTGACGATGAAATACTGATATTACATCGGAATTAAATACAAAAGGCACAATGCCGCCTTAAGTGCTAGAGGAGTGAGACTTCTTAGTGTCTGTGCCTTGATCCTTTCCTGTGAGACAAGAATTAGTTTCCGATACACCACTGCAGGTTCAATGTATTCCTTGGACCTTCACATTGACGATGAAACACAGAAATCGCATTGGAACTAAATACAAAAGGCACAATGCCGCCTTAATTACAAGAATAGAGAGTCTTCTTACAGTCGGTGCTTGAGCATTCCCTGTGAGACCAGTAATAGTTTCCGATACACCACTGCAGGTTCAAAGTATTCCTTGGACCTTCTCATTGAATATGAAACACAGAAATCGCCCGGAATTAAATACAAAAGGCACAAGGCCGCCTTAAGTACAAGAATAGAGACTCTTCTTACAGTCGGTGCTTTGAGCATTCCCTGTGAGACCAGTATTAGTTTCCGATACACCGCTGCAGGTTCAATGTATTCCTTGGACCTTCACATTGACTATGAAACACAGAATACGCATCGGAATTAAATACAAAAGGCACAATGCCGCCTTAAGTACAAGAATAGAGACTCTTCTTACAGTCGGTGTTTTGAGCATTCCCTGTGAGACCAGTATTAGTTTCCGATACACTACTGCAGGTTCAAAGTTTTCCTTGGACCTTCACATTGACTATGAAACAGAGAAATCGCATCGGAATTAAATGCAAAAGGCACAAAGCCGCCTTAAGTACAAGAATAGAGACTCTTCTTACTGTCGGTGTTTTGAGCATTTCCTGTGAGACCAGTATTAGTTTCCGATACACCACTGCAGGTTCAATGTATTCCTTGGACCATCACATTGGCGATGAAACACAGAAATCGCATCGGAATTAAATACAAAAGGCACAATGCCGCCTTAAGTACAGGAGTAGAGACCCTTCTTACAGTCGGTGCTTTGATTATTCACTGTGAGACCAGTATTAATTTCAGACACACCACTGCAGGTTCAATGTATTCCCTGTCATACACATTGACGATGAAACACTGAAATTACATCGGAATTTAATACAAAAGGCACAATGCCGCTTTAAGTGCAAGAATAGAGACTCTTCTTACAGTCGGTGCTTTGAGCATTCCCTGTGAGACCAGTATTAGTGTCCGATACACAACTGCAGTTTCAGTGTATTCCTTGGACCTTCATATTGACGATGAAACACAGAAATCGCATCGGAATTAAATACAAAAGGCACAATGCCGCCTTAAGTACAAGAATAGAGATTCTTGTTACTGTCGATGTTTGAGCATTCCCTGTGAGACCAGTATTTGTTTCCGATACAACACTGCAGGTTCAGTGTATTCCATGGACCTTCAAATTGACGATGAGACACAGAAATCCCATGGGAATAAAATACAAAGGGCACAATGCAGACTTAAGTACAAGAATGGAGACTCTTCTTACTGTCGGTGTTTTGAGCGTTCCCTGTGAGACCAGTATTAGTTTCCGATACACCACTGCAGGTTCAATTTATTGCTTGGAGCTTCACATTGACGATGAAACACAGAAATGGCATCGGAATTAAATACAATTGGCACAATGCCGCCTTAAGTACAGGAGTAGAGACCCTTCTTACAGTCGGTGCTTTGATTAATCCCTGTGAGACCAGTATTAATTTCCGATACACCACTGCAGGTTCAATGTATTCCTTGTCATACACATTGACGATGAAACACTGAAATTACATCGGAATTAAATACAAAAATCACAATTCCGCCTTAATTACAAGAATAGTGAGTCTTCTTACATTCGGTGCTTTGGGCATTCCCTGTGAGACCAGTAATAGTTTCCGATACACCACTGCAGGTCAATGTATTCCTTGGACCTTCACATTCACGATGAAACATAGAAATCGCATCGGAATTAAACACAAAAGGCACAATGCCGCCTTAAGTACAAGTATAGAGACACTTCTTACAGTCGGTGCTTTGAGCATTGCCTCTAAGAGCAGTATTAGTTTCCGATACACCACTGCAGGTTCAAGGTATTCCTTGGACCTTCGCATTGACTATGAAACACAGAAATCGCATCGGAATTAAATACAAAAGGCACAAGGCCGCCTTAAGTACAAGAATAGAGAATCTTATTACAGTCGGTGCTTTGAGCATTCCCTGTGAGACCAGTATTAGTTTCCGATACACCACTGCAGGTTCAAAGTATTCCTTGGACCAACACATTGACTATGAAACACAGAAATCACATCGGAATTAAATACAAAAGGCACAATGCCACCTTAAGTACAAGAATAGAGACTCTTCTTACAGTCGGTGCTTTGAGCATTCCCTGTGAGACCAGTATTAGTTTCCGATACACCGCTGCAGGTTCAATGTATTCCTTGGACATACACAATGACGATGAAACACTGAAATTACATCGGCATTAACAACAAAAGACACAATGCCGCCTTAATGCAAGAAGAGTGAGACTTCTTAGAGTCCTTTCTTTGATCCTTTCCTGTGAGACGAGTATTTGTTTCCGATACACCACTGCAGGTTCAATGTATTCCTTGGACCTTCACATTGGCGATAAAACCCAGAAATCGCATCGGATTTAAATATAAAAGGCACAATGCCGCCTTAATTACAAGAATAGAGACTCTTCTAACAGTCGGTGCTTTGAGCATTCCCTGTGAGACCAGTATTAGTTTCGGATATAACACTGCAGGTTCAATGTATTCCTTGGACCTTCACATTGACGATGAAACACAGAAATCGCATCGGAATTAAATACAAAAGGCACAATGCCGCCTTAAGTACAAGAATAGAGACACTTTTTACAGTCGGTGCTTTGAGCATTCCCTCTGAGAGCAGTATTAGTTTCCGATACACCACTGCAGGTTCAAGGTATTCCTTGGACCATCACATTGACTATGAAACACAGAAATCGCATCGGAATTAAATACAAAAGGCACGATGCCGCCTTAAGTACAAGAATAGAGACACTTCTTACAGTCGGTGCTTTGAGCATTGCCTCTGAGAGCAGTATTAGTTTCCGATACACCACTGCAGGTTCAAGGTATTCCTTGGACCTACGCATTGACTATGAAACACAGAAATCGCATCGGAATTAAATACAAAAGGCACAAGGCCGCCTTAAGTACAAGAATAGAGACTCTTCTTACAGTTGGTGCTTTGAGCATTCCCTGTGAGACCAGTATTAGTTTCCGATACACCACTGCAGGTTCAAAGTATTCCTTGGACGTTCACGTTGCCGATGAAACACAGAAATCGAATCGGAATTAAATACAAAAGTCACAATGCCGCCTTAAGTACAAGAATAGAGACTCTTCTTACAGTCGGTGCTTTGAGCATTCCCTGTGAGATAAGTATTAGTTTCCGATACACCACTGCAGGTTCAATGTATTCCTTGGACATACACATTGACGATGAAATACTGATATTACATCGGAATTAAATACAAAAGGCACAATGCCGCCTTAAGTGCTAGAGGAGTGAGACTTCTTAGTGTCTGTGCCTTGATCCTTTCCTGTGAGACAAGAATTAGTTTCCGATACACCACTGCAGGTTCAATGTATTCCTTGGACCTTCACATTGACGATGAAACACAGAAATCGCATCGGAACTAAATACAAAAGGCACAATGCCGCCATAATTACAAGAATAGAGAGTCTTCTTACAGTCGGTGCTTGAGCATTCCCTGTGAGACCAGTAATAGTTTCCGATACACCACTGCAGGTTCAAAGTATTCCTTGGACCTTCAAATTGAATATGAAACACAGAAATCGCATCGGAATTAAATACAAAAGGCACAAGGCCGCCTTAAGTACAAGAATAGAGACTCTTCTTACAGTCGGTGCTTTGAGCATTCCCTGTGAGACCAGTATTAGTTTCCGATACACCGCTGCAGGTTCAATGTATTCCTTGGACCTTCACATTGACTATGAAACACAGAATACGCATCGGAATTAAATACAAAAGGCACAATGCCGCCTTAAGTACAAGAATAGAGACTCTTCTTACAGTCGGTGTTTTGAGCATTCCCTGTGAGACCAGTATTAGTTTCCGATACACTACTGCAGGTTCAAAGTTTTCCTTGGACCTTCACATTGACTATGAAACAGAGAAATCGCATCGGAATTAAATGCAAAAGGCAAAAAGCCGCCTTAAGTACAAGAATAGAGACTCTTCTTACTGTCGGTGTTTTGAGCATTTCCTGTGAGACCAGTATTAGTTTCCGATACACCACTGCAGGTTCAATGTATTCCTTGGACCTTCACATTGGCGATGAAACACAGAAATCGCATCGGAATTAAATACAAAAGGCACAATGCCGCCTTAAGTACAGGAGTAGAGACCCTTCTTACAGTCGGTGCTTTGATTATTCACTGTGAGACCAGTATTAATTTCAGACACACCACTGCAGGTTCAATGTATTCCCTGTCATACACATTGACGATGAAACACTGAAATTACATCGGAATTTAATACAAAAGGCACAATGCCGCTTTAAGTGCAAGAATAGAGACTCTTCTTACAGTCGGTGCTTTGAGCATTCCCTGTGAGACCAGTATTAGTTTCCGATACACAACTGCAGTTTCAGTGTATTCCTTGGACCTTCATATTGACGATGAAACACAGAAATCGCATCGGAATTAAATACAAAAGGCACAATGCCGCCTTAAGTACAAGAATAGAGATTCTTGTTACTGTCGGTGTTTGAGCATTCCCTGTGAGACCAGTATTTGTTTCCGATACAACACTGCAGGTTCAGTGTATTCCATGGACCTTCAAATTGACGATGAGACACAGAAATCCCATGGGAATAAAATACAAAGGGCACAATGCCGACTTAAGTACAAGAATGGAGACTCTTCTTACTGTCGGTGTTTTGAGCGTTCCCTGTGAGACCAGTATTAGTTTCCGATACACCACTGCAGGTTCAATTTATTGCTTGGAGCTTCACATTGACGATGAAACACAGAAATGGCATCGGAATTAAATACAATTGGCACAATGCCGCCTTAAGTACAGGAGTAGAGACCCTTCTTACAGTCGGTGCTTTGATTAATCCCTGTGAGACCAGTATTAATTTCCGATACACCACTGCAGGTTCAATGTATTCCTTGTCATACACATTGACGATGAAACACTGAAATTACATCGGAATTAAATACAAAAATCACAATTCCGCCTTAATTACAAGAATAGTGAGCCTTCTTACATTCGGTGCTTTGGGCATTCCCTGTGAGACCAGTAATAGTTTCCGATACACCACTGCAGGTCAATGTATTCCTTGGACCTTCACAGTCACGATGAAACATAGAGATCGCATCGGAATTAAACACAAAAGGCACAATGCCGCCTTAAGTACAAGAATAGAGACACTTCTTACAGTCGGTGCTTTGAGCATTGCCTCTAAGAGCAGTATTAGTTTCCGATACACCACTGCAGGTTCAAGGTATTCCTTGGACCTTCGCATTGACTATGAAACACAGAAATCGCATCGGAATTAAATACAAAAGGCACAAGGCCGCCTTAAGTACAAGAATAGAGAATCTTCTTACAGTCGGTGCTTTGAGCATTCCCTGTGAGACCAGTATTAGTTTCCGATACACCACTGCAGGTTCAAAGTATTCCTTGGACCTTCACATTGACTATGAAACACAGAAATCACATCGGAATTAAATACAAAAGGCACAATGCCACCTTAAGTACAAGAATAGAGACTCTTCTTACAGTCGGTGCTTTGAGCATTCCCTGTGAGACCAGTATTAGTTTCCGATACACCGCTGCAGGTTCAATGTATTCCTTGGACATACACAATGACGATGAAACACTGAAATTACATCGGCATTAACAACAAAAGACACAATGCCGCCTTAATGCAAGAAGAGTGAGACTTCTTAGAGTCCTTTCTTTGATCCTTTCCTGTGAGACGAGTATTTGTTTCCGATACACCACTGCAGGTTCAATGTATTCCTTGGACCTTCACATTGGCGATGAAACCCAGAAATCGCATCGGATTTAAATATAAAAGGCACAATGCCGCCTTAATTACAAGAATAGAGACTCTTCTAACAGTCGGTGCTTTGAGCATTCCCTGTGAGACCAGTATTAGTTTCGGATATAACACTGCAGGTTCAATGTATTCCTTGGACCTTCACATTGACGATGAAACACAGAAATCGCATCGGAATTAAATACATAAGGCACAATGCCGCCTTAAGTACAAGAATAGAGACACTTTTTACAGTCGGTGCTTTGAGCATTCCCTCTGAGAGCAGTATTAGTTTCCGATACACCACTGCAGGTTCAAGGTATTCCTTGGACCATCACATTGACTATGAAACACAGAAATCGCATCGGAATTAAATACAAAAGGCACGATGCCGCCTTAAGTACAAGAATAGAGACACTTCTTACAGTCGGTGCTTTGAGCATTGCCTCCGAGAGCAGTATTAGTTTCCGATACACCACTGCAGGTTCAAGGTATTCCTTGGACCTACGCATTGACTATGAAACACAGAAATCGCATCGGAATTAAATACAAAAGGCACAAGGCCGCCTTAAGTACAAGAATAGAGACTCTTCTTACAGTTGGTGCTTTGAGCATTCCCTGTGAGACCAGTATTAGTTTCCGATACACCACTGCAGGTTCAAAGTATTCCTTGGACGTTCACGTTGCCGATGAAACACAGAAATCGAATCGGAATTAAATACAAAAGGCACAATGCCGCCTTAAGTACAAGAATAGAGACTCTTCTTACAGTCGGTGCTTTGAGCATTCCCTGTGAGATAAGTATTAGTTTCCGATACACCACTGCAGGTTCAATGTATTCCTTGGACATACACATTGACGATGAAATACTGATATTACATCGGAATTAAATACAAAAGGCACAATGCCGCCTTAAGTGCTAGAGGAGTGAGACTTCTTAGTGTCTGTGCCTTGATCCTTTCCTGTGAGACAAGAATTAGTTTCCGATACACCACTGCAGGTTCAATGTATTCCTTGGACCTTCACATTGACGATGAAACACAGAAATCGCATCGGAACTAAATACAAAAGGCACAATGCCGCCTTAATTACAAGAATAGAGAGTCTTCTTATAGTCGGTGCTTGAGCATTCCCTGTGAGACCAGTAATAGTTTCCGATACACCACTGCAGGTTCAAAGTATTCCTTGGACCTTCACATTGAATATGAAACACAGAAATCGCATCGGTATTAAATACAAAACGCACAAGGCCGCCTTAAGTACAAGAATAGAGACTCTTCTTACAGTCGGTGCTTTGAGCATTCCCTGTGAGACCAGTATTAGTTTCCGATACACCGCTGCAGGTTCAATGTATTCCTTGGACCTTCACATTGACTATGAAACACAGAATACGCATCGGAATTAAATACAAAAGGCACAATGCCGCCTTAAGTACAAGAATAGAGACTCTTCTTACAGTCGGTGTTTTGAGCATTCCCTGTGAGACCAGTATTAGTTTCCGATACACTACTGCAGGTTCAAAGTTTTCCTTGGACCTTCACATTGACTATGAAACAGAGAAATCGCATCGGAATTAAATGCAAAAGGCACAAAGCCGCCTTAAGTACAAGAATAGAGACTCTTCTTACTGTCGGTGCTTTGAGCATTTCCTGTGAGACCAGTATTAGTTTCCGATACACCACTGCAGGTTCAATGTATTCCTTGGACCTTCACATTGGCGATGAAACACAGAAATCGCATCGGAATTAAATACAAAAGGCACAATGCCGCCTTAAGTACAGGAGTAGAGACCCTTCTTACAGTCGGTGCTTTGATTATTCACTGTGAGACCAGTATAGATTTCAGACACACCACTGCAGGTTCAATGTATTCCCTGTCATACACATTGACGATGAAACACTGAAATTACATCGGAATTTAATACAAAAGGCACAATGCCGCTTTAAGTGCAAGAATAGAGACTCTTCTTACAGTCGGTGCTTTGAGCATTCCCTGTGAGACCAGTATTAGTTTCCGATACACAACTGCAGTTTCAGTGTATTCCTTGGACCTTCATATTGACGATGAAACACAGAAATCGCATCGGAATTAAATACAAAATTCACAATGCCGCCTTAAGTACAAGAATAGAGATTCTTGTTACTGTCGGTGTTTGAGCATTCCCTGTGAGACCAGTATTTGTTTCCGATACAACACTGCAGGTTCAGTGTATTCCATGGACCTTCAAATTGACGATGAGACACAGAAATCCCATGGGAATAAAATACAAAGGGCACAATGCCGACTTAAGTACAAGAATGGAGACTCTTCTTACTGTCGGTGTTTTGAGCGTTCCCTGTGAGACCAGTATTAGTTTCCGATACACCACTGCAGGTTCAATTTATTGCTTGGAGCTTCACATTGACGATGAAACACAGAAATGGCATCGGAATTAAATACAATTGGCACAATGCCGCCTTAAGTACAGGAGTAGAGACCCTTCTTACAGTCGGTGCTTTGATTAATCCCTGTGAGACCAGTATTAATTTCCGATACACCACTGCAGGTTCAATGTATTCCTTGTCATACACATTGACGATGAAACACTGAAATTACATCGGAATTAAATACAAAAATCACAATTCCGCCTTAATTACAAGAATAGTGAGTCTTCTTACATTCGGTGCTTTGGGCATTCCCTGTGAGACCAGTAATAGTTTCCGATACACCACTGCAGGTCAATGTATTCCTTGGACCTTCACATTCACGATGAAACATAGAAATCGCATCGGAATTAAACACAAAAGGCACAATGCCGCCTTAAGTACAAGTATAGAGACACTTCTTACAGTCGGTGCTTTGAGCATTGCCTCTAAGAGCAGTATTAGTTTCCGATACACCACTGCAGGTTCAAGGTATTCCTTGGACCTTCGCATTGACTATGAAACACAGAAATCGCATCGGAATTAAATACAAAAGGCACAAGGCCGCCTTAAGTACAAGAATAGAGAATCTTATTACAGTCGGTGCTTTGAGCATTCCCTGTGAGACCAGTATTAGTTTCCGATACACCACTGCAGGTTCAAAGTATTCCTTGGACCAACACATTGACTATGAAACACAGAAATCACATCGGAATTAAATACAAAAGGCACAATGCCACCTTAAGTACAAGAATAGAGACTCTTCTTACAGTCGGTGCTTTGAGCATTCCCTGTGAGACCAGTATTAGTTTCCGATACACCGCTGCAGGTTCAATGTATTCCTTGGACATACACAATGACGATGAAACACTGAAATTACATCGGCATTAACAACAAAAGACACAATGCCGCCTTAATGCAAGAAGAGTGAGACTTCTTAGAGTCCTTTCTTTGATCCTTTCCTGTGAGACGAGTATTTGTTTCCGATACACCACTGCAGGTTCAATGTATTCCTTGGACCTTCACATTGGCGATAAAACCCAGAAATCGCATCGGATTTAAATATAAAAGGCACAATGCCGCCTTAATTACAAGAATAGAGACTCTTCTAACAGTCGGTGCTTTGAGCATTCCCTGTGAGACCAGTATTAGTTTCGGATATAACACTGCAGGTTCAATGTATTCCTTGGACCTTCACATTGACGATGAAACACAGAAATCGCATCGGAATTAAATACAAAAGGCACAATGCCGCCTTAAGTACAAGAATAGAGACACTTTTTACAGTCGGTGCTTTGAGCATTCCCTCTGAGAGCAGTATTAGTTTCCGATACACCACTGCAGGTTCAAGGTATTCCTTGGACCATCACATTGACTATGAAACACAGAAATCGCATCGGAATTAAATACAAAAGGCACGATGCCGCCTTAAGTACAAGAATAGAGACACTTCTTACAGTCGGTGCTTTGAGCATTGCCTCTGAGAGCAGTATTAGTTTCCGATACACCACTGCAGGTTCAAGGTATTCCTTGGACCTACGCATTGACTATGAAACACAGAAATCGCATCGGAATTAAATACAAAAGGCACAAGGCCGCCTTAAGTACAAGAATAGAGACTCTTCTTACAGTTGGTGCTTTGAGCATTCCCTGTGAGACCAGTATTAGTTTCCGATACACCACTGCAGGTTCAAAGTATTCCTTGGACGTTCACGTTGCCGATGAAACACAGAAATCGAATCGGAATTAAATACAAAAGTCACAATGCCGCCTTAAGTACAAGAATAGAGACTCTTCTTACAGTCGGTGCTTTGAGCATTCCCTGTGAGATAAGTATTAGTTTCCGATACACCACTGCAGGTTCAATGTATTCCTTGGACATACACATTGACGATGAAATACTGATATTACATGGGAATTAAATACAAAAGGCACAATGCCGCCTTAAGTGCTAGAGGAGTGAGACTTCTTAGTGTCTGTGCCTTGATCCTTTCCTGTGAGACAAGAATTAGTTTCCGATACACCACTGCAGGTTCAATGTATTCCTTGGACCTTCACATTGACGATGAAACACAGAAATCGCATCGGAACTAAATACAAAAGGCACAATGCCGCCATAATTACAAGAATAGAGAGTCTTCTTACAGTCGGTGCTTGAGCATTCCCTGTGAGACCAGTAATAGTTTCCGATACACCACTGCAGGTTCAAAGTATTCCTTGGACCTTCAAATTGAATATGAAACACAGAAATCGCATCGGAATTAAATACAAAAGGCACAAGGCCGCCTTAAGTACAAGAATAGAGACTCTTCTTACAGTCGGTGCTTTGAGCATTCCCTGTGAGACCAGTATTAGTTTCCGATACACCGCTGCAGGTTCAATGTATTCCTTGGACCTTCACATTGACTATGAAACACAGAATACGCATCGGAATTAAATACAAAAGGCACAATGCCGCCTTAAGTACAAGAATAGAGACTCTTCTTACAGTCGGTGTTTTGAGCATTCCCTGTGAGACCAGTATTAGTTTCCGATACACTACTGCAGGTTCAAAGTTTTCCTTGGACCTTCACATTGACTATGAAACAGAGAAATCGCATCGGAATTAAATGCAAAAGGCAAAAAGCCGCCTTAAGTACAAGAATAGAGACTCTTCTTACTGTCGGTGTTTTGAGCATTTCCTGTGAGACCAGTATTAGTTTCCGATACACCACTGCAGGTTCAAAGTATTCCTTGGACGTTCACGTTGCCGATGAAACACAGAAATCGAATCGGAATTAAATACAAAAGTCACAATGCCGCCTTAAGTACAAGAATAGAGACTCTTCTTACAGTCGGTGCTTTGAGCATTCCCTGTGAGATAAGTATTAGTTTCCGATACACCACTGCAGGTTCAATGTATTCCTTGGACATACACATTGACGATGAAATACTGATATTACATCGGAATTAAATACAAAAGGCACAATGCCGCCTTAAGTGCTAGAGGAGTGAGACTTCTTAGTGTCTGTGCCTTGATCCTTTCCTGTGAGACAAGAATTAGTTTCCGATACACCACTGCAGGTTCAATGTATTCCTTGGACCTTCACATTGACGATGAAACACAGAAATCGCATCGGAACTAAATACAAAAGGCACAATGCCGCCATAATTACAAGAATAGAGAGTCTTCTTACAGTCGGTGCTTGAGCATTCCCTGTGAGACCAGTAATAGTTTCCGATACACCACTGCAGGTTCAAAGTATTCCTTGGACCTTCAAATTGAATATGAAACACAGAAATCGCATCGGAATTAAATACAAAAGGCACAAGGCCGCCTTAAGTACAAGAATAGAGACTCTTCTTACAGTCGGTGCTTTGAGCATTCCCTGTGAGACCAGTATTAGTTTCCGATACACCGCTGCAGGTTCAATGTATTCCTTGGACCTTCACATTGACTATGAAACACAGAATACGCATCGGAATTAAATACAAAAGGCACAATGCCGCCTTAAGTACAAGAATAGAGACTCTTCTTACAGTCGGTGTTTTGAGCATTCCCTGTGAGACCAGTATTAGTTTCCGATACACTACTGCAGGTTCAAAGTTTTCCTTGGACCTTCACATTGACTATGAAACAGAGAAATCGCATCGGAATTAAATGCAAAAGGCAAAAAGCCGCCTTAAGTACAAGAATAGAGACTCTTCTTACTGTCGGTGTTTTGAGCATTTCCTGTGAGACCAGTATTAGTTTCCGATACACCACTGCAGGTTCAATGTATTCCTTGGACCTTCACATTGGCGATGAAACACAGAAATCGCATCGGAATTAAATACAAAAGGCACAATGCCGCCTTAAGTACAGGAGTAGAGACCCTTCTTACAGTCGGTGCTTTGATTATTCACTGTGAGACCAGTATTAATTTCAGACACACCACTGCAGGTTCAATGTATTCCCTGTCATACACATTGACGATGAAACACTGAAATTACATCGGAATTTAATACAAAAGGCACAATGCCGCTTTAAGTGCAAGAATAGAGACTCTTCTTACAGTCGGTGCTTTGAGCATTCCCTGTGAGACCAGTATTAGTTTCCGATACACAACTGCAGTTTCAGTGTATTCCTTGGACCTTCATATTGACGATGAAACACAGAAATCGCATCGGAATTAAATACAAAAGGCACAATGCCGCCTTAAGTACAAGAATAGAGATTCTTGTTACTGTCGGTGTTTGAGCATTCCCTGTGAGACCAGTATTTGTTTCCGATACAACACTGCAGGTTCAGTGTATTCCATGGACCTTCAAATTGACGATGAGACACAGAAATCCCATGGGAATAAAATACAAAGGGCACAATGCCGACTTAAGTACAAGAATGGAGACTCTTCTTACTGTCGGTGTTTTGAGCGTTCCCTGTGAGACCAGTATTAGTTTCCGATACACCACTGCAGGTTCAATTTATTGCTTGGAGCTTCACATTGACGATGAAACACAGAAATGGCATCGGAATTAAATACAATTGGCACAATGCCGCCTTAAGTACAGGAGTAGAGACCCTTCTTACAGTCGGTGCTTTGATTAATCCCTGTGAGACCAGTATTAATTTCCGATACACCACTGCAGGTTCAATGTATTCCTTGTCATACACATTGACGATGAAACACTGAAATTACATCGGAATTAAATACAAAAATCACAATTCCACCTTAATTACAAGAATAGTGAGCCTTCTTACATTCGGTGCTTTGGGCATTCCCTGTGAGACCAGTAATAGTTTCCGATACACCACTGCAGGTCAATGTATTCCTTGGACCTTCACATTCACGATGAAACATAGAGATCGCATCGGAATTAAACACAAAAGGCACAATGCCGCCTTAAGTACAAGAATAGAGACACTTCTTACAGTCGGTGCTTTGAGCATTGCCTCTAAGAGCAGTATTAGTTTCCGATACACCACTGCAGGTTCAAGGTATTCCTTGGACCTTCGCATTGACTATGAAACACAGAAATCGCATCGGAATTAAATACAAAAGGCACAAGGCCGCCTTAAGTACAAGAATAGAGAATCTTCTTACAGTCGGTGCTTTGAGCATTCCCTGTGAGACCAGTATTAGTTTCCGATACACCACTGCAGGTTCAAAGTATTCCTTGGACCTTCACATTGACTATGAAACACAGAAATCACATCGGAATTAAATACAAAAGGCACAATGCCACCTTAAGTACAAGAATAGAGACTCTTCTTACAGTCGGTGCTTTGAGCATTCCCTGTGAGACCAGTATTAGTTTCCGATACACCGCTGCAGGTTCAATGTATTCCTTGGACATACACAATGACGATGAAACACTGAAATTACATCGGCATTAACAACAAAAGACACAATGCCGCCTTAATGCAAGAAGAGTGAGACTTCTTAGAGTCCTTTCTTTGATCCTTTCCTGTGAGACGAGTATTTGTTTCCGATACACCACTGCAGGTTCAATGTATTCCTTGGACCTTCACATTGGCGATGAAACCCAGAAATCGCATCGGATTTAAATATAAAAGGCACAATGCCGCCTTAATTACAAGAATAGAGACTCTTCTAACAGTCGGTGCTTTGAGCATTCCCTGTGAGACCAGTATTAGTTTCGGATATAACACTGCAGGTTCAATGTATTCCTTGGACCTTCACATTGACGATGAAACACAGAAATCGCATCGGAATTAAATACATAAGGCACAATGCCGCCTTAAGTACAAGAATAGAGACACTTTTTACAGTCGGTGCTTTGAGCATTCCCTCTGAGAGCAGTATTAGTTTCCGATACACCACTGCAGGTTCAAGGTATTCCTTGGACCATCACATTGACTATGAAACACAGAAATCGCATCGGAATTAAATACAAAAGGCACGATGCCGCCTTAAGTACAAGAATAGAGACACTTCTTACAGTCGGTGCTTTGAGCATTGCCTCCGAGAGCAGTATTAGTTTCCGATACACCACTGCAGGTTCAAGGTATTCCTTGGACCTACGCATTGACTATGAAACACAGAAATCGCATCGGAATTAAATACAAAAGGCACAAGGCCGCCTTAAGTACAAGAATAGAGACTCTTCTTACAGTTGGTGCTTTGAGCATTCCCTGTGAGACCAGTATTAGTTTCCGATACACCACTGCAGGTTCAAAGTATTCCTTGGACGTTCACGTTGCCGATGAAACACAGAAATCGAATCGGAATTAAATACAAAAGGCACAATGCCGCCTTAAGTACAAGAATAGAGACTCTTCTTACAGTCGGTGCTTTGAGCATTCCCTGTGAGATAAGTATTAGTTTCCGATACACCACTGCAGGTTCAATGTATTCCTTGGACATACACATTGACGATGAAATACTGATATTACATCGGAATTAAATACAAAAGGCACAATGCCGCCTTAAGTGCTAGAGGAGTGAGACTTCTTAGTGTCTGTGCCTTGATCCTTTCCTGTGAGACAAGAATTAGTTTCCGATACACCACTGCAGGTTCAATGTATTCCTTGGACCTTCACATTGACGATGAAACACAGAAATCGCAACGGAACTAAATACAAAAGGCACAATGCCGCCTTAATTACAAGAATAGAGAGTCTTCTTATAGTCGGTGCTTGAGCATTCCCTGTGAGACCAGTAATAGTTTCCGATACACCACTGCAGGTTCAAAGTATTCCTTGGACCTTCACATTGAATATGAAACACAGAAATCGCATCGGTATTAAATTCAAAACGCACAAGGCCGCCTTAAGTACAAGAATAGAGACTCTTCTTACAGTCGGTGCTTTGAGCATTCCCTGTGAGACCAGTATTAGTTTCCGATACACCGCTGCAGGTTCAATGTATTCCTTGGACCTTCACATTGACTATGAAACACAGAATACGCATCGGAATTAAATACAAAAGGCACAATGCCGCCTTAAGTACAAGAATAGAGACTCTTCTTACAGTCGGTGTTTTGAGCATTCCCTGTGAGACCAGTATTAGTTTCCGATACACTACTGCAGGTTCAAAGTTTTCCTTGGACCTTCACATTGACTATGAAACAGAGAAATCGCATCGGAATTAAATGCAAAAGGCACAAAGCCGCCTTAAGTACAAGAATAGAGACTCTTCTTACTGTCGGTGTTTTGAGCATTTCCTGTGAGACCAGTATTAGTTTCCGATACACCACTGCAGGTTCAATGTATTCCTTGGACCTTCACATTGGCGATGAAACACAGAAATCGCATCGGAATTAAATACAAAAGGCACAATGCCGCCTTAAGTACAGGAGTAGAGACCCTTCTTACAGTCGGTGCTTTGATTATTCACTGTGAGACCAGTATAGATTTCAGACACACCACTGCAGGTTCAATGTATTCCCTGTCATACACATTGACGATGAAACACTGAAATTACATCGGAATTTAATACAAAAGGCACAATGCCGCTTTAAGTGCAAGAATAGAGACTCTTCTTACAGTCGGTGCTTTGAGCATTCCCTGTGAGACCAGTATTAGTTTCCGATACACAACTGCAGTTTCAGTGTATTCCTTGGACCTTCATATTGACGATGAAACACAGAAATCGCATCGGAATTAAATACAAAATTCACAATGCCGCCTTAAGTACAAGAATAGAGATTCTTGTTACTGTCGGTGTTTGAGCATTCCCTGTGAGACCAGTATTTGTTTCCGATACAACACTGCAGGTTCAGTGTATTCCATGGACCTTCAAATTGACGATGAGACACAGAAATCCCATGGGAATAAAATACAAAGGGCACAATGCCGACTTAAGTACAAGAATGGAGACTCTTCTTACTGTCGGTGTTTTGAGCGTTCCCTGTGAGACCAGTATTAGTTTCCGATCCACCACTGCAGGTTCAATTTATTGCTTGGAGCTTCACATTGACGATGAAACACAGAAATGGCATCGGAATTAAATACAATTGGCACAATGCCGCCTTAAGTACAGGAGTAGAGACCCTTCTTACAGTCGGTGCTTTGGTTAATCCCTGTGAGACCAGTATTAGTTTCCGATACACTACTGCAGGTTCAAAGTTTTCCTTGGACCTTCACATTGACTATGAAACACAGAATACGCATCGGAATTAAATACAAAAGGCACAATGCCGCCTTAAGTACAAGAATAGAGACTCTTCTTACTGTCGGTGGTTTGAGCATTTCCTGTGAGACCAGTATTAGTTTCCGATACACCACTGCAGGTTCAATGTATTCCTTGGACCTTCACATTGGCGATGAAACACAGAAATCGCATCGGAATTAAATACAAAAGGCACAATGCCGCCTTAAGTACAGGAGTAGAGACCCTTCTTACAGTCGGTGCTTTGATTATTCACTGTGAGACCAGTATTAATTTCAGACACACCACTGCAGGTTCAATGTATTCCCTGTCATACACATTGACGATGAAACACTGAAATTACATCGGAATTTAATACAAAAGGCACAATGCCGCTTTAAGTGCAAGAATAGAGACTCTTCTTACAGTCGGTGCTTTGAGCATTCCCTGTGAGACCAGTATTAGTTTCCGATACACAACTGCAGTTTCAGTGTATTCCTTGGACCTTCATATTGACGATGAAACACAGAAATCGCATCGGAATTAAATACAAAAGGCACAATGCCGCCTTAAGTACAAGAATAGAGATTCTTGTTACTGTCGTTGTTTGAGCATTCCCTGTGAGACCAGTATTTGTTTCCGATACAACACTGCAGGTTCAGTGTATTCCATGGACCTTCAAATTGACGATGAGACACAGAAATCCCATGGGAATAAAATACAAAGGGCACAATGCCGACTTAAGTACAAGAATGGAGACTCTTCTTACTGTCGGTGTTTTGAGCGTTCCCTGTGAGACCAGTATTAGTTTCCGATACACCACTGCAGGTTCAATTTATTGCTTGGAGCTTCACATTGACGATGAAACACAGAAATGGCATCGGAATTAAATACAATTGGCACAATGCCGCCTTAAGTACAGGAGTAGAGACCCTTCTTACAGTCGGTGCTTTGATTAATCCCTGTGAAACCAGTATTAATTTCCGATACACCACTGCAGGTTCAATGTATTCCTTGTCATACACATTGACGATGAAACACTGAAATTACATCGGAATTAAATACAAAAATCACAATTCCGCCTTAATTACAAGAATAGTGAGTCTTCTTACATTCGGTGCTTTGGGCATTCCCTGTGAGACCAGTAATAGTTTCCGATACACCACTGCAGGTCAATGTATTCCTTGGACCTTCACATTCACGATGAAACATAGAAATCGCATCGGAATTAAACACAAAAGGCACAATGCCGCCTTAAGTACAAGAATAGAGACACTTCTTACAGTCGGTGCTTTGAGCATTGCCTCTAAGAGCAGTATTAGTTTCCGATACACCACTGCAGGTTCAAGGTATTCCTTGGACCTTCGCATTGACTATGAAACACAGAAATCGCATCGGAATTAAATACAAAAGGCACAAGGCCGCCTTAAGTACAAGAATAGAGAATCTTCTTACAGTCGGTGCTTTGAGCATTACCTGTGAGACCAGTATTAGTTTCCGATACACCACTGCAGGTTCAAAGTATTCCTTGGACCTTCACATTGACTATGAAACACAGAAATCACATCGGAATTAAATACAAAAGGCACAATGCCAACTTAAGTACAAGAATAGAGACTCTTCTTACAGTCGGTGCTTTGAGCATTCCCTGTGAGACCAGTATTAGTTTCCGATACACCGCTGCAGGTTCAATGTATTCCTTGGACATACACAATGACGATGAAACACTGAAATTACATCGGCATTAACAACAAAAGACACAATGTCGCCTTAATGCAAGAAGAGTGAGACTTCTTAGAGTCCTTTCTTTGATCCTTTCCTGTGAGACGAGTATTTGTTTCCGATACACTACTGCAGGTTCTATGTATTCCTTGGACCTTCACATTGGCGATGAAACCCAGAAATCGCATCGGATTTAAATATAAAAGGCACAATGCCGCCTTAATTACAAGAATAGAGACTCTTCTAACAGTCGGTGCTTTGAGCATTCCCTGTGAGACCAGTATTAGTTTCGGATATAACACTGCAGGTTCAATGTATTCCTTGGACCTTCACATTGACGATGAAACACAGAAATCGCATCGGAATTAAATACAAAAGGCACAATGCCGCCTTAAGTACAAGAATAGAGACACTTTTTACAGTCGGTGCTTTGAGCATTCCCTCTGAGAGCAGTATTAGTTTCCGATACACCACTGCAGGTTCAAGGTATTCCTTGGACCATCGCATTGACTATGAAACACAGAAATCGCATCGGAATTAAATACAAAAGGCACGATGCCGCCTTAAGTACAAGAATAGAGACACTTCTTACAGTCGGTGCTTTGAGCATTGCCTCTGAGAGCAGTATTAGTTTCCGATACACCACTGCAGGTTCAAGGTATTCCTTGGACCTACGCATTGACTATGAAACACAGAAATCGCATCGGAATTAAATACAATAGGCACAAGGCCGCCTTAGGTACAAGAATAGAGACTCTTCTTACAGTCGGTGCTTTGAGCATTCCCTGTGAGACCAGTATTAGTTTCCGATACACCACTGCAGGTTAAAAGTATTCCTTGGACCTTCACATTGACTATGAAACACAGAAATCGCATCGGAATTAAATACAAAAGGCATATTGCCACCTTAAGTACAAGAATAGAGACTCTTCTTACAGTCGGTGCTTTGAGCATTCCCTGTGAGACCAGTATTAGTTACCGACACACCGCTGCAGCTTCAATGTATTCCTTGGACATACACAATGACGATGAAACACTGAAATTACATCGGAATTAACAACAAAAGACACAATGCCGCCTTAATGCAAGAAGAGTGAGACTTCTTAGAGTCCATTCTTTGATCCTTTCCTGAGAGACCAGTATTTGTTTCCGAAACACCACTGCAGGTTAAATGTATTCCTTGGACCTTCACATTGACGATGAAACCAAGAAATCGCATCGGATTTATATATAAAAGGCACAATGCCGCCTTAATTACAAGAATAGAGACTCTTCTAACAGTCGGTGCTTTGAGCATTCCCTGTGAGACCAGTATTAGTTTCGGATATAACACTGCAGGTTCAATGTATTCCTTGGACCTTCACATTGTCGATCAAACACAGAAATCGCAGCGGAATTAAATACAAAAGGCACAATGCCGCCTTAAATTCAAGAAGAGAGACACTTCTTACAGTCGGTGCTTTGAGCATTCCCTCTGAGGGCAGTATTAGTTTCCGATACACCACTGCAGGTTCAAGGTATTCCTTGGACCATCACATTGACTATGAAACACAGAAATCGCATCGGAATTAAATAGAAAAGGCACAATGCCGCCTTAAGTACAAGAATAGAGACACTTCTTATCGTCGATGCTGTGAGCATTCCCTCTGAGAGCAGTATTAGTTTCCGATACACCACTGCAGGTTCAAAGTATTCCTTGGACCTTCACATTGACTATTAAACGCAGAAATCGCATCGGAATTAAATACAAAAAGTACAATGCCGGCTTAGGTACAAGAATAGAGACTCTTCTACAGTCTGTGCCTTGAACACTCCCTGTGAGACCAGTATTAGTTTCCGATACACCACTGCAGGTTCAATGTACTCCTTGGACATACACATTGACGATGAAACACTCAAATTACATCGAAATTAAATACAAAACGCACAATGCCGCCTTAAGTGCAAGAAGAGTGAGACTTCTTAGAGTCTGTGCTTTGATCCTTTCCTGTGAGACCAGTATTACTTTCCGATACACCATTGCAATTTCAATGTATTCCTTGGAGCTTCACATTGACGATGAAACACAGAAATCGCATCGGAATTAAATACAAAAAGCACAATGCACCGTAAGTACAAGAATAGAGACACTTCTTACAGTGGGAGCTTTGAGCATTCCCTCTGAGAGCAGTATTAGTTTCCGATACACCACTGCAGGTTCACAGTATTCCTTGGACCTTCACATTGAATATGAAACACAGAAATCGCATCGGAATTAAATACAAAAGGCACAATGCCGCCTTAAGTACAAGAATAGAGACTCTTCTTACAGTCGGTGCTTTGAGCATTCCCTATGAGACCAGTATTACTTTCCGATACACCGCTGCAGGTTCAATGTATTCCTTGGACCTTCACATTGACTATGAAACACAGAAATCGCATCGGAATTAAATACAAAAGGCACCATGCCGCCTTAAGTACAAGAATAGAGACTCTTCTAACAGTCGGTGCTTTGAGCATCCCATGTGAGACCAGTAATAGTTTCCGATACACTACTGCAGGTTCAAAGTATTCCTTGGACCTTCACATTTACTATGAAACAGAGAAATCGCTTCGGAATTAAATGCAAAAGGTACACAGCCGCCTTAAGTACAAGAATAGAGACTCTTCTTACAGTCGCAGTTTTGAGCATTTCCTGTGAGACCAGTATTAGTTTCCGATACACCACTGCAGGTTCAATGTATTCCTTGGACCATCACATTGACGATGAAACACAGAAATCGCATCGGAATTAAATACAAAAGGCACAATGCCGCCTTAAGTACAGGAGTAGAGACAATTCTTACAGTCGGTGCTTTGATTATTCCCTGTGAGACCAGTATTAATTTCCGATACACCACTGCAGGTTCAATGTATTCCTTGTCATACACATTAACGATGAAACACTGAAATTACATCGGAATTAAATACAAAAGGCACAATGCCGCCTTAATTACAAGAATAGAGACTCTTCTTACAGTCGGTGCTTTGAGGGTACCCTGTGAGACCAGTATTAGTTTCCGATACACCACTGCAGATTCAATGTATTGCTTGGAGCTTTACATTGACGATAATACACAGAAATCGCATCGGAATTAAATACAAAAGGCACAATGCCGCCTTAAGTGCAGGAGTAGAGACCCTTTTTACAGTCGGTGCTTTGAATATTCCCTGTGAGACCAGTATTAATATCCGATAAACCACTGCTGGTTCAATATATTCCTTGTCATACACATTGACGATGAAACACTGAAATTACATCGGAATTTAATACAAAAGGCACAATGCCGCCTAAAGTGCAAGAATAGAGACTCTTCTTACAGTCGGTGCTTTGAGCATTCCCTGTGAGACCAGTATTACTTTCCGAAACACAACTGCAGGTTCAGTGTATTCCTTGGACCTTCATATTGACGATGAAACACCGAAATCGCATCGGAATTAAATACAAAAGGCACAATGCCGCCTTAAGTACAAGAATAGAGATTCTTGTTACTGTCGGTGTTTGAGCATTCCCTGTGAGACCAGTATTTGTTTCCCATACACCACTGCAGGTACAATGTATTCCTTGGACCTTCACATCGACGATGAGACACAGAAATCGCATCGGAATAAAATACAAAGGGCACAATGCCGACTTAAGTACAAGAATGGAGACTCTTCTTACTGTCGGTGCTTTGAGCGTTCCCTGTGAGACCAGTATTAGTTTCCGATACACCACTGCAGGTTCAATGTATTCCTTGTCATACACATTGACGATGAAACACTGAAATTACTTCGGAATTAAATACAAAAGGCACAATGCCGCCTTAATTACAAGAATAGAGACTCTTTTTACATTCGGTGCTTTGAGCATTCCCTGTGAGACCAGTAATAGTATCCGATACACCACTGCAGGTCAATGTATTCCTTGGACCTTCACATTCACGATGAAACACAGAAATCGCATCGGAATTAAATACAAAAGGCACATTGCCGCCTTAAGTACAAGAATAGAGACACTTCTTACAGTCGGTGCTTTGAACATTGCCTCTGAGAGCAGTATTAGTTTCCGATACACCACTGCAGGTTCAAGGTATTCCTTGGACCTTCGCATTGACTATGAAACACAGAAATCACATCGGAATTAAATACAAAAGGCACAAGGCCGCCTTAAGAACAAGAATAGAGACTCTTCTTACAGTCGGTGCTTTGAACATTCCCTGTGAGACCAGTATTAGTTTCCGATACACCACTGCAGGTTCAAAGTATTCCTTGGACCTTCACATTGACTATGAAACACAGAAATCGCATCGGAATTAAATGCAAAAGGCACAAAGCCGCCTTAAGTACAAGAATATAGACTCTTCTTACAGTCGGTGTTTTGTGCATTTCCTGTGAGACCAGTATTAGTTTCCGATACACCACTGCACGTTCAATGTATTCCTTGGACCTTCACATTGACGATGAAACACAGAAATCGCATCGGAATTAAATACAAAAGGCACAATGCCGCCTTAAGTACAAGAATTGAGGCATTTCTTACAGTTGGTGCTTTGATCCTTTCCTGTGAGACCAGTATTAGTTCCCTATACACCACTGCTGGGTCTATCTATTCCTTGGTCATTCACATTGACGATGAAACACTGAATTTACATCGGAATTGCATACGAAAGGCACAATGCTGCCTTAAGTGCAAGAAGAGTGAGACTTCTCGGAGTCTGTGCTTTGATACTTTCCTGTGAGGCCAGTATTAGTTTCCGATACACCACTGCAGGTTCAATGTATTCCTTGGACCTTCACATTGACTATGACACACAGAAATTACATCGGAATTAAATACAAATGGCACAATGACCCCTTAAATGGAAGAAGAGTGAGACTTATTAGAGTCTGTACTTTGAGCCTGTCCTGTGAGACCAGTATTAGTTTCCGATATACCACTGCAGGTTCAATGTATTCCTCGGAAATTCACATTGACGATGAAACACTGAAATTACATCAAAATTAGATACAAAAGGCACAATGACGCATTAAATGCAAGAAGAGTGAGACTTCTAAGAGTCTGTGCATTGATCCTTTCCTGTGAGGTCAGTACTAGTTTCCGATACACCACTGCAGGTTCAATGAATTCCTTGGACATTCACATTGACGATGAAACACTGAATTTACATCGGAATTGCATACGAAAGGCACAATGCTGCCTTAAGTGCAAGAAGAGTGAGACTTCTTTGACTCTGTGCTTTGATACTTTCCTGTGAGGCCAGTATTAGTTTCCGATACACCACTGCAGGTTCAATGTATTCCTTGGACCTTCACATTGACGATGAAACACAGAAATTATATCGGAATTAAATACAAAAGGCACAATGACGCCTTAAATGGAAGAAGATTGAGACTTCTTAGAGTCTGTACATTGATCCTTTCCTGTGAGGCCAGTACTAGTTTCCGATACACCACTGCAGTTTCAATGTATTCCTTGGACATTCACATTGACGATGAAAAACTGCAATTACATCGGAATTAAATACAAAAGGCACAATGCCGCGTTAACTGCAAGAAGAGTGAGACTTCTTAGAGTGTGTGCTTTGATCCTTTCCTGTGAGACCAGTATTAGTTCCCGATACACCACTGCAGGTTCGATGTATTCCTAGGACATACACATTGACGATCAAACACTAAAAGTACATCGGAATTAAATACAAATGGCACAACGCCGCCTTAAGTGCAAGAAGAGTGAGACTTCTTAGAGTCTGTGCTTTGATCCTTTACTATGAGACCAGTATTAGTTTCCGATACACCACTGCAGGTTCAGTGTATTCCTTGGACATACACATTGACGATAAAACACTGAATTTACATCGGAATTGCATACAAAAGGCACAATGCTGCCTTAAGTGCAAGAAGAGTAAGACTTCTTTGACTCTGTGCTTTGATCCTTTCCTGTGAGGCCAGTATTAGTTTCCGATACACCACTGCAGGTTCAAAGTATTCCTTGGACCTTTACATTGACGATGAAACACAGAGATTGCATCGGATTTAAATATAAAAGGCACAAAGCCGCATAAGTACAAGAATAGGGACTCTTCTTACAGTCGGTTCTTTGATTCTTTCCTGTGAGACGAGTATTAGTTTCCGATACACCACTGCAGGTTCAATGTATTCCTTGGACAATCACATTGACGATGAAACACTGAAATTACATCGGAATTTAATACAAAAGGCACAATGCCGCCTTAAATGCAAGAAGAGTGAGACTTCTTAGAGTCTGTGCTTTGATCCTTTCCTATGAGACCAGTATTAGTTTCCGATACAACACTGCAAGTTCAATGTATTCCTTTTTCATACACATTGACGATGAAACACTAATATTACATCGGAATTAAATACAAAAGGCACCTTAAGTGCAAAAAGAGTGAGACTTCTTAGGGTCTGTGATTTGATCCTTACCTATGAGACCAGTATTAGTTTCCGAACACCACTGCAGGTTCAATGTGTTCCTTTTACATACACATTGACGATGAAACACTGAAATTACATCGGAAATAAATACAAAAGGAATAATGCTGCCTTAAGTGCAAGAAGAGTGAGACCTCTTGGAGTCTGTGCTTTGATCCTTCCCTGTGAGACCAGTATTAGTTTCCGATACACCACTGCAGGTTCAATGTATTCCTTGGACCTTCACATTGACGACGAAACACAGAAATCGCATCGCAATTAAATACAAAAGGCACAATGCCACCTTAGGTACAAGAATATAGACATTTCTTAGAGTCGGTGCTTTGATCCTTTCCTATGAGACCAGTATTAGTTTCCGATACACCACTACAGGTTCAATGAATTCCTACTACATACACATTGACGATGAGCCACTGAAATTACATAGGAAATAAATACAAAAGGCACAATGCTCCTTAAAGTGCAAGAAGAGAGAGACTTATTGGAGTCTGTGCTTTGATTCTTTCCTATGAGACCAGTATTAGTTTCCGATACACCACTGCAGGTTAAATGTATTCCTTTTGCGTACACATTGACGATGAAACACTATCATTACATCAGAATTAAATACAATAGGCACAATGCCGCCTTAAGTGCAAGAAGATTGAGACTTCTTAGAGTGTGTACTTTGATCCTTTCCTGTGAGACCAGTATTAGTTTCCGATACATTACTGCAGGTTCAATGTATTCCTTGGACATTCACATTGACGATGAAACACTGAAATTACATTAAAATTAAATAGAAAAGGCACAATGACGCATTAAATGCAAGAAGAGTTAGACTTCTTAGAGTGTGTGCTTTGATCCTTTCCTGTGAGACCGGTATTAGTTTCCGATACACCACTGCAGGTTAAATGTTTTCCTTGGACATTCACATTACCGATCAAACACTAAAATTACATCGGAATTAAATACAAATGGCACAGCGCCGCCTTAAGTGCAAGAAGAGTGAGACTTCTTAGAGTCTGTGCTTTGATCCTTTCCTGTGAGACCAGTATTAGTTTCCGATACACCACTGCAGGTTCAATGTATTCCTTGGACATTCACATCGACGATGAAACACTAACATTTCATCGGAATTAAATACAAAAGGCACAATGCCGCCTTAAATGCAAGAAGAGTGAGACTTCTTAGAGTCTGTGCTTTGATCCTTTCCTATGAGACCAGTATTCGTTTCCAATACACCACTGCAGGATCAATGTATTCCATTTACATAAACATTGACGATGAAACACTAACATTACATCGGAATTAAATACAAAAGGCACAATGCCGCCTCAAGTGCAAGAAGAGTGAGACTTCTTAGAGTCTGTGATTTGATCCTTTCCTATGAGACCAGTATTAGTTTCCGAACACCACTGCAGGTTCAATGTGTTCCTTTTACATACACATTGACGATGAAACACTGTAATTACATCGGAATTAAATACAAAAGGAATAATGCCGCCTTAAGTGCAAGAAGAGTGAGACTTCTCGGAGTCTGTGCTTTGATCCTTTCCTGTGAGACCAGTATTAGTTTCCGATACACTACTGCAGGTTCAATGTATTCCTTGGACCTTCACATTGACTATGACACACAGAAATTACATCGGAATTAAATTCAAATGGCACAATGACCCCTTAAATGGAAGAAGAGTGGGACATATTAGAGTCTGTACTTTGAGCCTGTCCTGTGAGACCAGTATTAGTTTCCGATATACCACTGCAGGTTCAATGTATTCCTCGGAAATTCACATTGACGATGAAACACTGAAATTACATCAAAATTAGATACAAAAGGCACAATGACGCATTAAATGCAAGAAGAGTGAGACTTCTAAGAGTCTGTGCATTGATCCTTTCCTGTGAGGTCAGTACTAGTTTCCGATACACCACTGCAGGTTCAATGAATTCCTTGGACATTCACATTGACGATGAAAAACTGCAATTACATCGTAATTAAATACAGAAGGCACAATGCCACCTTAACTGCAAGAAGAGTGGGACTTCTTAGAGTGTGTGCTTTGATCCTTTCCTGTGAGACCAGTATTAGTTTCCGATACACCACTGCAGGTTCAATGTATTCCTTGGACATTCACATTGACGATCAAACACTAATATTACATCGGAATTAAATAAAAATGGCACAACGCCGCCTTAAGTGCAAGAAGAGTGAGACTTCTTAGAGTCTGTGCTTTGATCCTTTCCTGTGAGACCAGATTTAGTTTCCGATACACCACTGCAGGTTCAATGTATTCCTTGGACATTCACATTGACGATCAAACACTAAAATTACATCGGAATTAAATAAAAATGGCACAACGCCGCCTTAAGTGCAAGTAGAGTGAGACTTCTTAGAGTCTGTGCTTTGATCCTTTCCTGTGAGACCAGATTTAGTTTCCGATACACCACTGCAGGTTCAATGTATTCCATTTAAATAAACATTGACGATGAAACACTAACATTACAACGGAATTAAATACAAAAGGCCCAATGCCGCCTCAAGTGCAAGAAGAGTGAGACTTCTTAGAGTCTGTGATTTGATCCATTCCTATGAGACCAGTATTAGTTTCCGAACACCACAGCAGGTTCAATGTGTTCCTTTTACATACACATTGACGATGAAACACTGAAATGACATCGGAATTAAATACAAAAGGAATAATGCCGAATTAAGTGCAAGAAGAGTGTGACTTCTCAGAGTCTTTACTTTGATCCTTTCCTGTGAGACCAGTATTAGTTTCCGATACACCACTGCTGGTTCAATGTATTCCTTGGACCTTCACATTGACGATGAAACACAGAGATTACATCGGAATTAAATACAAAAGGCACAATGACGCCTTAAATGGAAGAAGAGTGAGACTTCTTAGAGTCTGTACTTTGATCCTTTCCTGTGAGACCAGTATTAGTTTCCGATACACCACTGCAGGTTCAATGAATTTCTTGGACATTCACATTGACGATGAAACACTGAAATTAAATCAAAATGAAATACAAAAGGCACAATGACGCATTAAATGCAAGAAGAGTTAGACTTCTTAGAGTCTGTGCATTGATCCTTTCCTGTGAGGCCAGTACTAGTTTCCGATACACCACTGCAGGTTCAATGTATCCATTGGACAATCACATTGACGATGAAACACAGAAATCGCATCGGAATTAAATACAAAAGGCACAATGCCGCCTTAAGTACAAGAATAGAGACTCTTCTTACAGTCGGTGCTTTGAGCAGTCCCTGTGAGACCAGTATTAGTTTCCGATACACCACTGCCGTCTTAATGTATTCCTTCGACCTTCACATTGACGATGAAACACTGAAATTACATCGGAATTAAATACAAAACGCACAATGCCGCCTTAACTGCAAGAAGAGTGAGACTTCTTAGAGTGTGTGCTTTGATCCTTTCGTGTGAGACCAGTATTAGTTCCCGATACACCACTGCAGGTTCAATGTATTCCTTGGACATACACATTGACGATCAAACACTAAAATTACATCGCAATTAAATACAAATGGCACAACGCCGCCTTAAGTGCAAGAAGAGTGAGACTTCTTAGAGTCTGTGCTTTGATCCTTTACTATGAGACCAGTATTAGTTTCCGATACCCCACTGCAGGTTCAATGTATTCCTTGGACATACACATTGACGATGAAACACTGAATTTACATCGGAATTGCATACGAAAGGCACAATGCTGCCTTAAGTGCAAGAAGAGTGGGACTTCTTTGACTCTGTGCTTTGATCCTTTCCTGTGAGGCCAGTATTACTTTCGATACACCACTGCAGTTTCAAAGTATACCTTGGACCTTCACATTGACGATGAAACACAGTAATCGCATCGGAATTAAGTACAAAAACACAGTGCCGCCTTAAGTACAAGAATAGAGACTCTTCTTACAGTCGGTGCTTTGAGAATTCCCTGTTAGACCAGTATTCGATTGCGATACACCACTGCTGGTTCAATGTATACCTTGGACCTTCACATTGACGATGAAACAGAGATATCGCATCGAAATTAAATACAAAAAGGCACAATCCCGCGTAAACTTCAAGAAGAGTGAGACTTCTTAGAGTCTGTGCTTTGATCCTTTCCTATCACACCAATATTAGTTTCCGATACACCACTGCAGGTTCAATGTATTCCTTTTACATACACATTGACGATGAAACACTGAAATTACATCGGAATTAAATACAAGAGGCACAATGCCCCCTTAAGTGCAAGAAGAGTCAGACTTCTTAGATTCTGTGCTTTGATCCTTTCCTGTGAGACAAGTATTAGTTTCATATACACCACTGCAGGTTCAATGTATCCATTGGACAATCACATTGACGATGAAACACAGAAATCGCATCGGAATTAAATACAAAAGGCACAATGCCGCCTTAAGTACAAGAATAGAGACTCTTTTTACAGTCGGTGCTTTGAGCAGTCCCTGTGAGACTAGTATTAGTTTCCGATACGCCACTGCAGGTTCAATGTATTCCTTGGACCTTGAAATTGACGATGAAACACAGAAATCGCATTGGAATTAAATACATAAGGCACAATGCCGCTTTAAGTACAAGAAGAGTGAGACTTCTTAGATTCTGTGCTTTGATCCTATCCTATGAGACCAATTTTAGTTTCCGATACATCACTGCAGGTTCAATGTATTCTATTTACATATACATTGAGGATGAAACACTGAAATTACATCGGAATTAAATACAAAAGGCACAATGCCACCTTAAGTGCAAGAAGAGTGAGACTTCTTATAGTCTGTGATTTGATCCTTTCCTATGAGACCAGTTTTAGTTTCCGAACACCACTGCAGGTTCAATGTATTGCTTTTACATACACATTGACGATGAAACACTGAAATTACATCGGAATTAAATACAAAAGGCACAATGCCGCCTTAAGTGCAAGAAGAGTGAGACTTCCTAGAGTCTCTCCTTTGATCCTTTCCTGTGAGACCAGTATTAGTTTGCGATAGACCATTGCAGGGTCAATGTATCCCTTGGACCTTCACATTGACAATGAAACACTGAAATTACATCGGATTTAAATACAAATGGCACAATGACGCCATAAGAACCAGAAGAGTGAGACTTCTTAGAGTATGTGCTTTGATCCTTTCCTGTGAGGCAAGTATTAGTTTCCGATACACCACTGCAAGATCAATGTATTTCTTGGTCGATCACATTGACGATGAAACACTGAAATTACATCGGAATTAAAAACAAAAGGCACAACGCCGCCTTCAGTGCAAGAAGAGTGAGAATTCTTAGAGTCGTTGCTTTGAATCTTTCCTGTGAGACCACTATTAGGTTCCGATACACAACTGCAGGTGCCATGTAATCCTTGGACCTTCACATTGACGATGAAACACAGAAATCGCATCGGAATTAAATACAAAAGGCACAATGCCACCTTAAGTACGAGAATAGAGACTCTTCTTACAGTCGGTGCTTTGATCCATTTCTGTGAGATCAATATTAGTTTCCGATACACCACTGCAGGTTCAATATATTCCTTGGACATTCACATTGATGATGAAACACTGAAATTACATCGGAATTACATACAAAAGGCACAATGCCGCCCTAAGTGCAAGAAGAGTGAGACTTCTTAGAGTCTGCGCTTTGATCCTTTCCTATGAGACCAATTTTAGTTTCCGATACATCACTGCAGGTTCAATGTATTCTATTTACATACACATTGAGGATGAAACACTGAAATTACATCGGAATTAAATACAAAAGGCACAATGCCGCCTTAAGTGCAAGAAGAGTGAGACTTCTTAAAGTCTGTGATTTGATCCTTTCCTATGAGACCAGTCATAATTTCCAAACACCACTGCAGGTTCAATGTATTCCTTTTACATACACATTGACGATGAAACACTGAAATTACATCGGACTATAATACAAAAGGAATAATGCCGCCTTAAGTGCAAGAAGAGTGAGACTTCTTAGAGTCTGTGCTTTGATCCCTTCCTGTGAGACCAGTATTATTTTCCGATACACCACTGCAGGTTCAATGTATTCCTTTTACATACACATTGACGATGAAACACTGCTATTACATCGGAATTAAATGCAAAAGGCAAATTGCAGTCTTAAGTGCAAGAAGAATGAGAATTCTTAGAGTCTGTGCTTTGATCCTTTCCTATGAGACCAGTATTAGTTTCCGATACAACACTGCAGGTTCAATGTATTCCTTTTACATACACAATGACGATGAAACACTAATATTACATCGGCATTAAATACAAAAGGCACCATGCCGCCTTAAGTGCAAAATGAGTGAGACTTCTTAGGGTCTGTGATTTGATCCTTACCTATGAGACCAGTATTAGTTTCCGAACACCACTGCAGGTTCAATTTGTTCCTTTTACATACACATTGACGATGAAACACTGAAATTACATCGGAATTAAAAACAAAAGGCACAACGCCGCCTTCAGTGCAAGAAGAGTGAGAATTCATAGTGTCGTTGCTATGAATCTTTCCTGTGAGACCACTATTAGGTTCCGATACACAACTGCAGGTGCCATGTAATCCTTGGACCTTCACATTGACGATGAAACACAGAAATCGCATCGGAATTAAGTAAAAAAGCACAATGCCGCCTTAAGTACAAGAATAGAGACTCTTTTTACAGTCGGTGCTTTGAGAATTCCCTGTTAGACCAGTATTCGATTGCGATACACCACTGCTGGTTCAATGTATACCTTGGACCTTCACATTGACGATGAAACAGAGATATCGCATCGGAATTAAATACAAAAAGGCTCAATCCCGCCTAAAGTTCAAGAAGAGTGAGTCTTCTTAGAGTTTGTGCTTTGATCCTTTCCTATCAGACCAATATTAGTTTCCGATACACCACTGCAGGTTCATTGTATTCCTTTTACGTACACATTGACGATGAAACACTGAAATTACATCGGAATTAAATACAAGAGGCACAATGCCCCCTTAAGTGCAAGAAGAGTGAGACTTCTTAGATTCTGTGCTTTGATCCTTTCCTGTGAGACAAGTATTAGTTTCATATACACCACTGCAGGTTCAATGTATCCATTGGACAATCACATTGACGATGAAACACAGAAATCGCATCGGAATTAAATACAAAAGTCACAATGCCGCCTTAAGTACAAGAATAGAGACTCTTCTTACAGTCGGTGCTTTGAGCAGTCCCTGTGTGACCAGTATTAGTTTCCGATAAAACCACCGCCGGCTCAATGTATTCCTTGGACCTTCACATTGACGATGAAACACTGAAATTACATCGGAAATACATACAAAAGGCACAATGCCGCCTTAAGTGCAAGAAGAGTGAGACTTCTTAGAGTCTGCGCTTTGATCCTTTCCTATGAGACCAATTTTAGTTTCCGATACATCACTGCAGGTTCAATGTATTCTATTTACATACACATTGAGGTTGAACCACTGAAATTACATCGGAATTAAATACAAAAGGCACAATGCCGCCTTAAATGCAAGAAGAGTGAGACTTCTTAGAGTCTGTGCTTTGATCCTTTCCTATGGGACCAGTATTAGTTTCCGATACACCACTGCAGGTTCAATGTATTCCTTTTACATACACATTAACGATGAAACACTAACATTACATCGGAATTAAATACAAAAGGCACAATGCCGCCTTAAGTGCAAGAAGAGTGAAACATCTTAAAGTCTGTGATTTGATCCTTTCCTATGAGACCAGTCTTAGTATCCGAACACCACTGCAGGTTCAATGTATTCCTTTTACATACACATTGACGATGAAACACTGAAATTACATCGGACTTAAATACAAAAGGAATAATGCCACCTTAAGTGCAAGAAGAGTGAGACTTCTTAGACTCTGTGCTTTGATCCCTTCCTGTGAGACCAGTATTATTTTCCGATACACCACTGCAGGTTCAATGTATTCCTTTTACATACACATTGACGATGAAAAACTGATATTACATCGGAATTAAATGCAAAAGGCAAATTGCAGTCTTAAGTGCAAGAAGAATGAGAATTCTTAGAGTCTGTGCTTTGATCCTTTCCTGACAGACCAGTATTAGTTTCCGATACACCACTGCAGGTTCAATGTAATCCTTGGACCTTCGCATTGACGATGAAATACAGAAATCGGATCGGTATTAAATACAAAAGGCACAATGGCGCCTTTACTACAAGAATAGAGACTCTTCTTATTGTTGGTGTTTGATCCTTTCCTGTGAGACCAGTATTAGTTTCCGATACACCACTGCAGGTTCAATGTATTCCTTGGGCATTCACATTGACGATGAAACACTGAAATTACATCAGAAATACATAGAAAAGGCACAATGCCGCCTTAAATTCAAGAAGAGTGAGACTTCTTAGAGTCTGTGTTTTGATCCTTTCCTATGAGAATAGTATTAGTTTGCGATACACCACTGCAGGTTCAATGTATTCCTTGGACCTTCACATTAATGATGAAACACAGAAATTACATCGGAATTAAATACAAAAGGCACAATGAGGCCTTAAATGAAAGAAGAGTGAGACTTCTTAGAGTCTGTGCTTTGATCCTTTCCTATGAGACCAGTATTCGTTTCCGATACACCACTGCAGGTTCAATGTATTTCATGAACCTTCACATTGACAACGAAACACAGAAATCGCATCTGAATTAAATACAAAAGGAACAATGCCGCCTTAAGTACAAGAATATGGGCTCTTCTTACAGTCGGTGTTTTGATCCTTTCCTGTGAGACCAGTATTAGTTTCGGATACACCACTGCAGGTTCAATGTATTCCTTGGACATTCACATTGCCGGTGAAAAACTGATATTACATCAGAATTAAATACAAAAGGCACAATGCCGCCTTAAATGCATGAAGAGAGAGACTTCTTCGAGTCTGTGCTTTGACTCTTTCCTAAGAGACCAGTATTAGTTTCCGCTACACCACTGCAGGTTCAATGTATTTCTTGGACCTTCACATTGAAGACGATACACAGAAATCGCATCGGAATTTAATACAAAGGGCTCAATGCCGCCTTAAGTAAATGAATATAGTCTCTTCTTACAGTCGGTGCTTTGATGCTTTCCTGTGACAAAAGAACTAGTTTCCGATACACCACTGCAGGTTAAATGTATTCCTTAGAAATTCACATTGACGATCAAACACTAAAATTACATCGGAATTAAATACAAATGGCACAATGCTGCCTTATGTGCAAGAAGAGTGAGACTTCTTAGAGTCTGTGCTATGATACTTTCCTATGAGACCAGTATAAGTTTCCGATACACCACTGCAGGTTCAATGTATTCCTTGGACATTCACATTGACGATGAAAAACTGATATTACATTCGAATTAAATACAAAAGGTACAATGCCGCCTTAAATGTAAGAAGAGTGAGACTTCTTAGAGTCTGTGATTTGATCCTTTCCTGTGAGACCAGTATTAGTTTCCGATACACCACTGCAGGTTAAATGTTTTCCTTAGAAATTCACATTGACGATCAAACACTAAAATTACATCGGAATTAAATACAAATGGCACAATGCTGCCTTATGTGCAAGAAGAGTGAGACTTTTAGAGTCTGTGCTTTGATACTTTCCTATGAGACCAGTATTAGTTTCCGATACACCACTGCAGGTTCAATGTATTTCTTGGACCTTCACATTGACAACGAAACACAGAAATCGCATCGGAATTAAATACAAAAGGCACAATGCCGCCTTAAGTAGAAGAATACGGACCCTTCTTGCAGTCGGTGCTTTGATCCTTTCCTGTGAGACCAGTATTAGTTTCCGATACACCACTGCAGGTTCAATGTATTCCATGGACATTCACATTGACGATGAAAAACTGATATTACATCCGAATTAAATACAAAAGGCACAATGCCGCCTTAAATGCATGAAGAGAGAGATTTTTCGAGTCTGTGCTTTGATTCTATCCTATGAGACCAGTATTAGTTTCCGATACACCACTGCAGGTTAAATGTATTCCTTAGAAATTCACATTGACGATCAAACACTAAAATTACATCGGAATTAAATACAAATGGCACAATGCTGCCTTATGTGCAAGAAGAGTGAGACTTTTAGAGTCTGTGCTTTGATACTTTCCTATGAGACCAGTATTAGTTTCCGATACACCACTGCAGGTTCAATGTATTTCTTGGACCTTCACATTGACGACGAAACACAGAAATCGCATCGGAATTAAATACAAAAGGCACAATGACGCCTTATGTGCAAGAAGAGTGAGACTTCTTAGAGTCTGTGCTTTGATCCTTTCCTGTGAGACCAGTATTAGTTTCCGATACACCACTGCAGGTTCTATGTATTCCTTGGACATTCTCATTGACGATGAAACACTGAAATTACATCTAAATTAATTACAAAAGACTCAATGCCGCATTAAATGCAAGAAGAGTGAGACTTCTTAGAGTGTGTGCTTTGATCCTTTCCTGTGAGACCGGTATTAGTTTCCGATACACCACTGCACGATCAATGTATTAATTGGACATACACATTGACGATGGAACACTGAATTTACATCGGGATTGCATACAAAAGGCACAATGCTGCCTTCAGTGCAAGAAGAGTGAGACTTCTTTGACTCTGTGCTTTGATCCTTTCCTGTGAGACCCGTATTAGTTTCCGATACACCACTGCACGTTCAAAGTAATCCTTGGACATTCACATTGACGATGAAACACCGAAATTACATCGGAATTAAATACAAAAGGCACAATGCCGCCTAAAGTGCAAGAAGAGTGAGACTTCTTAGAGTCTGTGCTTTGATCCTTTCCTGTGAGACCAGTATTAGTTTCCGATAGACCACTGCAGGTTCAATGTATTCCTTGGACCTTCACACTGACGATGAAACACTGAAATTACATCGGAATTAAATATAAAAGGCACAATGACGCCATAAGTACAAGAAGAGTGAGACTTCTTAGAGTATGTGCTTTGATCCTTTCCTGTGAGGCAAGTATTAGTTGCCGATACACCATTGCAAGTTCAATGTATTCCTCGGACGTTCACATTGACGATGAAACACTGAAATTACATCGGAATTAAAAACAAAAGACACAACGCCGCCTTCAGTGCAAGAAGAGTGAGACTTCTTAGAGTCTGTGCTTTGATCCTTTCCTGTGAGACCAGTATTGGTTTCCGATACACCACTGCAGGTTCAATGTATTCCTATGACCTTCACATTAACGATGAAACACAGAAATCGCGTCGGAAATAAACTACAAAAGGCACAATCCCGCCTTAAGTACAAGAGTAGAGACCCTTCTTACAGGCGGTCCTTTGTTCCTTTCCTGTGAGACCAGTATTAGTTTGCGATACACCACTGCAGGTTCAATGTATTCCTTTTACATACACATTGACAAAGAAACACTGAAATTACATCGGAATTAAATACAAAAGTCACAATGTCGCCTTAAATGCTAGAAGAGTGAGACTTCTTAGAGTCTGTGCTTTGATGCTTTCCTGTGAGACCAGTATTAATTTCCGATACGCCACTGCAGGTTCTATGTATTCCTTGGACATTCACATTGACGATGAAACACTGAAATTACATCAAAATTAACTACAAAAGGCACAATGCCGCATTAAATGCAAGATGTGTAGGACTTCTTAGAGTCTGTGCTTTGATCCTTTCCTATGAGACCACTATTAGTTTCCGATACACCACTGCAGGTTCAATGTATTCCTTGGACATTCACATTGACGATGAAACACTGAAATTACAGCAAAATTAATTACAAAAGGCACAATGCCGCATTAAATGCAAGATGAGTGAGACTTCTTAGAGTTTGTGCTTTGATCCTTTCCTATGAGACCAGTATTAGTTTCCGATACACCACTGCTGGTTAAATGTATTCCTTTTACATACACAATGACGATGTAACACCGAAATTACATAGAAATTAAATACAAAAGGCACAATGCCGCCTTAAGTGCAACAAGAGTGAGACTTCTGGGAGTCTGTGCTTTGATTCTTTCCTATGAGACCAGTATTAGTTTCCGATACACCACTGCCGGTTCAATGTATTTCTTGGACCTTCAAATTAACGACGAAACACAGAAATCGCATCGGAATTAAATACAAAAGACACAATGCCACCGTAAGTGCAAAAGGTGAGAGACTTCTTCCAGTCTGTGCTTTGATCCTTTCCTATGGGACCAGTATTAGTTTCCGATACACCACTGCAGGTTCAATGTATTCCTTTTACATACACATTGACGATGAAACCCAGAAATTACATCGGAATTAAGTACAAAAGGCACAATGCCACCTTAAGTGCAAAAGGAGTGAGACATCTTAGAGTCTTTACTTTGATCCTTTCCAATGAGACCAGTATTGGTTTCCGATACACCACTGCAGGTTCAATGTATTCCGTTTACATACACATTGACGATGAAACACTTAAATTACATCGGAATTAAGTACAAAAGGCACAATGCCGCCTTAAGTGCAAGAAGAGTGAGGCTTCTTAGAGTCTGTGATTTGATCCTAACTGTGAAACCAGTATTTGTTTCCGATACACCACTGCAGGTTCAATGTATTCCTATGACCTTCACATTAACGATGAAACACAGAAATCGCGTCGGAAATAAACTACAAAAGGCACAATCCCGCCTTAAGTACAAGAGTAGAGACCCTTCTTACAGGCGGTCCTTTGTTCCTTTCCTGTGAGACCAGTATTAGTTTGCGATACACCACTGCAGGTTCAATGTATTCCTTTTACATACACATTGACAATCAAACACTGAAATTACATCGGAATTAAATACAAAAGTCACAATGTCGCCTTAAATGCTAGAAGAGTGAGACTTCTTAGAGTCTGTGCTTTGATGCTTTCCTGTGAGACCAGTATTAATTTCCGATACGTAACTGCAGGTTCTATGTATTCCTTGGACATTCACATTGACGATGAAACACTGAAATTACATCAAAATTAACTACAAAAGGCACAATGCCGCATTAAATGCAAGATGTGTAGGACTTCTTAGAGTCTGTGCTTTGATCCTTTCCTATGAGACCACTATTAGTTTCCGATACACCACTGCAGGTTCAATGTATTCCTTGGACATTCACATTGACGATGAAATACTGAAATTACAGCAAAATTAATTACAAAAGGCACAATGCCGCATTAAATGCAAGATGAGTGAGACTTCTTAGAGTTTGTGCTTTGATCCTTTCCTATGAGACCAGTATTAGTTTCCGATACACCACTGCTGGTTAAATGTATTCCTTTTACATACACAATGACGATGTAACACCGAAATTACATAGAAATTAAATACAAAAGGCACAATGACGCCTTAAGTGCAACAAGAGTGAGACTTCTGGGATTCTGTGCTTTGATTCTTTCCTATGAGACCAGTATTAGTTTCCGATACACCACTGCCGGTTCAATGTATTTCTTGGACCTTCAAATTAACGACGAAACACAGAAATCGCATCGGAATTAAATACAAAAGGCACAATGACGCCTTAAATGCAAGAAGAGTGAGACTTCTTAGAGTCTGTGCTTTGATCCTTTCCTGTGAGACCAGTATTAGTTTCCGATACACCACTGCAGGTTCTATGTATTCCTTGGACATTCACATTGACGATGAAACACTGAAATTACATCTAAATTAATTACAAAAGGCTCAATGCCGCATTAAATGCAAGAAGAGTGAGACTTCTTAGAGTGTGTGCTTTGATCCTTTCCTGTGAGACCAGTATTAGTTTCCGATACACCACTGCACGACCAATGTATTCCTTGGACATACACATTGACGATGGAACACTGAATTTACATCGGGATTGCATACAAAAGGCACAATGCTGCCTTCAGTGCAAGAAGAGTGAGACTTCTATGACTCTGTGCTTTGATCCTTTCCTGTGAGACCCGTACTAGTTTCCGATACACCACTGCAGGTTCAAAGTAATCCTTGGACCTTCACATTGACGATGAAACTCTGAAATTACATCGGAATTATATACAAAAGGCACAATGCCGCCTAAAGTGCAAGAAGAGTGAGACTTCCTAGAGTCTGTGCTTTGATCCTTTCCTGTAAGACCAGTATTAGTTTCCGATAGACCACTGCAGGTTCAATGTATTCCTTGGACCTTCACACTGACGATGAAACACTGAAATTACATCGGAATTAAATACAAAAGGCACAATGACGCCATAAGTACAAGAAGAGTGAGACTTCTTAGAGTATGTGCTTTGATCCTTTCCTGTGAGGCAAGTATTAGTTGCCGATACACCACTGCAAGTTCAATGTATTCCTTGGACGTTCACATTGACGATGAAACACTGAAATTACATCGGAATTAAAAACAAAAGACACAACGCCGCCTTCAGTGCAAGAAGAGTGAGACTTCATAGAGTCTGTGCTTTGATCCTTTCCTGTGAGACCAGTTATAGTTTTCGATACACCACTGCAGGCTCAATGTATTCCTTGGACCTTCACATTAACGATGAAACACAGAAATCGGATCGGAATTAAATACAAAAGACACAATGCCACCTTAAGTACAAGAATAGAGACTCTTCTTACAGTCGGTGCTCTGATCCTTTCCTGTGAGACCAGTATTAGTTTGCGATACACCACTGCAGGTTCAATGTATTCCTTTTACATACACATTGACGATGAAACACTGAAATTACATCTGAATTAAATACAAAAGGCACAATGCCACCGTAAGTGCAAAAGGTGAGAGACTTCTTCCCGTCTGTGCTTTGATCCTTTCCTATGAGACCAGTATTAGTTTCCGATACACCACTGCAGGTTCAATGTATTCCTTTTACATACACATTGACGATGAAACCCTGAAATTACATCGGAATTAAGTACAAAAGGCACAATGCCACCTTAAGTGCAAAAGGAGTGAGACTTCTTAGAGTCTTTACTTTGATCCTTTCCTATGAGACCAGTTATTGGTTTCCGATACACCACTGCAGGTTCAATGTATTCCGTTTACATACACATTGACGATGAAACACTTAAATTACATCGGAATTAAGTACAAAAGGCACAATGCCGCCTTAAGTGCAAGAAGAGTGAGGCTTCTTAGAGTCTGTGATTTGATCCTTTATTGTGAAACCAGTATTTGTTTCCGATACACCACTGCAGGTTCAATGTATTCCTCTAAACCTCACATTAACGATGAAACACAGAAATCGCGTCGGAAATAAACTACAAAAGGCACAATCCCGCCTTAAGTACAAGAATAGAGACTCTTCTTACAGTCGGTCCTTTGTTCCTTTCCTGTGAGACCAGTATTAGTTTGCGATACACCACTGCAGGTTCAATGTATTCCTTTTACATACACATTGACGATGAAATACTGAAATTACATCGGAATTGAATACGATAGGCACAATGCCACTTTAAGTGCAGAAGGAGTGAGACTTCTTAGAATCTGTGTTTTGATCCTTTCGTGTGAGACCAGTATTAGTTTCAGATACACCTCTGCAGGTTCAATGTATTGCTAGGACCAACACATTAACGATGAAACACAGAAATCGCGTCGGAATTAAATACAAAAGGCACAATGCCCCCTTAAGTACAAGAATAGAGACTCTTCTTACAGTCGGTGCTTTGAGCATTCCCTGTGAGACCAGTATTAGTTTCCGATAGACCACTGCAGGTTCAATGTATTCCTTTTACATACACATTGACGATGAAATACTGAAGTTACATCGGAATTGAATACAATAGGCACAATGCCACTTTAAGTGCTAAAGGAGTGAGACTTCTTAGAGTCTGGGTTTTGATCCTTCCATATGAGACCACTATTAGTTTCCGATACAGCACTGCAGTTTCCATGTATTCCTTTTAACACACATTGACGATGAAACACTGAAATTACATCGGAATTAAATACAAAAGGCACAATGCCGCCTTAAATGCAAGAAGATTGAGACTTCTTAAAGTCTGTGCTTTGATCCTTTCCTATGAGACCAGTATTAGTTTCCGATACACCACTGCAGGTTCAATGTAATCCTTTTACATACACATTAACGATGAAACCCTGATATTACATCGGAATTAAATACAAAAGGCACAATACCACCTTAAGTACAAAAGGAGTGAGACTTCTTAGAGTCTGTGATTTGATCCTTCCCTATGAGACCAGTATTAGTTTCCAAATCACCACTGCAGGTTCAATGTATTCCTTTTACATACACATTGACGATGAAACACTGATATTACATCGGAATTAAATACAAAAGGCACAATGCCACCTTAAGTACAAAAGGAGTGAGACTTCTTAGAGTCTGTGCTTTGATCCTTTCCTATGAGACCAGTATTGGTTTCCGATACCCCACTTCAGGTTCAATGTATTCCTTTTACATACACATTGACGATGAAACACTGAAATTACATCGGAATTATATACAAAAGGCACAATGCCGCCTTAAGTGCAAGAAGAGTGAGATTTCTTAGAGTCTGTGATTTGATCCTTTCCTATGAGACCAGTATTAGTTTCCGATACACCACTGCAGGTTCAATGTATTCCTTGGACCTTCACATTAACGACGAAACACAGAAATCGCGTCGGAATTAAATACAAAAGGCACATTGCCGTCATAAGTACAAGAATAGAGACCCTTCTTACTGTCGGTGCTTTGATTCTTTCCTGTGAGACCAGTATTGATTTCCGATACACCACTGCAGGTTCTATGTATTCCTTGGATATTCACATTGACGATGAAACACTGAAATTACATCGGAGTTAAATACAAAATGCCCAATGCCACCTTAAGTGCAAAAGGAGTGAGACTTCTTATAGTCTGTGTTTTGAGCCTTTCCTATTAGACCAGTATTAGTTTCCGATACACCACTGCAGGTTCAATGTATTCCTTTTACATACACATTGACGATGAAACACTGATATTACATTGGAATGAAATACAAAAGGCACAATGCCACCTTAAGTATAAAAGGAGTGAGACTTCTTAGAGTCTGTGCTTTGATCCTTTCCTATGAGACCAGTATTAGTTTCTGATACAACACTGCGGGTTCAATGTATTCCTTTTACATACACATTGACGATGAAACACTGAAATTACATCGGAATTAAATACAAAAGGCACAATACCACCTTAAGTGCAAAAGGTGTGAGACTTCTTGGAGTGTGTGTTTGATCCTTTCCTATGAGACCAGTATTAGATTCCGATACACCACTGCAGGTTCAATGTATTCCTTTTACATACACATTGACGATGAAACACTGAAATTACATCTGAATTAAATACAATAAGCACAATGCCACCGTAAGTGCAAAAGGTGAGAGACTTCTTCCAGTCTGTGCTTTGATCCTTTCCTATGAGACCAGTATTAGTTGCCGATACACCACTTCAGGTTCAATGTATTCCTTTTACATACGCATTGAGGATGAAACACTGATATTACATTGGAATGAAATACAAAAGGCACAATGCCACCTTAAGTACAAAAGGAGTGAGACTTCTTAGACTCTGTGCTTTGATCCTTTGTTATGAGACCAGTATTAGTTTCTGATACAACACTGCGGGTTCAATGTATTCCTTTTACATACACATTGACGATGAACACTTAAATTCCATCGGAATTAAGTACAAAAGGCACAATGCCGCCTAAAGTGCGAGAAGAGTGAGGCTTCTTAGAGTCTGTGATTTGATCCTTTACTGTGAGACGAGTATTTGTTTCCGATACACCACTGCAGGTTCAATGTATTCTTCTGACCTTCACATTAACGATGAAACACAGAAATCGCGTCGGAAATAAACTACAAAAGGCACAATCCCGCCTTAAGTACAAGAATAGAGACTCCTCTTACAGTCGGTCTTTGTTCCTTTCCTGTGAGACCAGTATTAGTTTGCGATACACCACTGCATGTTCAATGTATTCCTTTTACATACACATTGACGATGAAATACTGAAATTACATCGGAATTGAATACGATAGGCACAATGCCATTTTAAGTGCAGAAGGAGTGAGACTTTTTAGAGTCTGTGTTTTGATCCTTCCATATGAGACCAGTATTAGATTCCGATACACCAATGCAGGTTCCATGTATTCCTTTTACTCACACATTGACGTTGAAACACTGAAATTACATCGGAATTAAATACAAAAGGCACAATGCTGCCTCAAGTGCAAGAAGAGTGAGACTTCTTAGAATCTGTGCTTTGATCCTTTCGTGTGAGACCAGTATTAGTTTCAGATACACTTCTGCAAGTTCAATGTATTCCTAGGACCAACACATTAACGATGAAACACAGAAATCGCGTCGGAATTAAATACAAAAGGCACAATGCCGCCTTAAGTACAAGAATAGAGACTCTTCTTACAGTCGGTGATTTGAGCATTCCCTGTGAGACCAGTACTAGTTTCCGATAGACCACTGCAGGTTCAAGGTATTCCTTTTACATACACATTGACGATGAAATACTAAAATTACATCGGAATTGAATACAATAGGCACAATGCCACTTTAAGTGCAAAAGGAGTGAGACTTCTTAGAGTCTGTGTTTTGATCCTTCCATATGAGACCTGTATTAGCTTCCGATACACCGCTGCAGGTTCCATGTATTCCTTTTACACACACATTGACGATGAAACACTGAAATTACATCGGAATTAAATACAAAAGGCACAATGCCGCCTTAAATGCAAGAAGATTGAGACTTCTTAAAGTCTGTGCTTTGATCCTTTCCTATGAGACCAGTATTAGTTTCCGATACACCACAGCAGGTTCAATGTATTCCTTGTACATACACATTGACGATGAAACCCTGATATTACATCGGAATTAAATACAAAAGGCACAATACCACCTTAAGTACAAAAGGAGTGAGACTTCTTAGAGTCTGTGCTTTGATCCTTTCCTATGAGACCAGTATTAGTTTCCAATACACCACTGCAGGTTCAATGTATTCCTTTTACATACACCTTGACGATGAAACACTGATATTACATCGGAATTAAATACAAAAGGCACAATGCCACCTTAAGTACAAAAGGAGTGAGACTTCTTAGAGTCTGTGCTTTGATCCTTTCCTATGAGACCAGTATTAGTTTCCGATACACCACTTCAGGTTCAATGTATTCCTTTCACATACACATTGACAATGATACACTGAAATTACATCGGAATTAAATACAAAAGGCACAATGCCGCCTTAAGTGCGAGAAGAGTGAGACTTCTTAGAGTCTGTGATTTGATCCTATCCTGTGAGACCAGTATTCGTTTCCGATACACCACTGCAGGTTTAATGTATTCCTTGGACCTTCACATTAACGAATAAACACAGAAATCGCGTCGGAATTAAATACAAAAGGCACAATGCCGCCTTAAGTACAAGAATAGAGACTCTTCTTACAGTCTGTGCTTTGATCCTTATCCTGTGAGACCAGTATTAGTTTCCGATACACCACTGCAGGTTCTATGTATTCCTTGGATATTCACATTGTTGATGAAACACTGAAATTACATCGGAGTTAAATACAAAATGCCCAATGCCACCGTAAGTGCAAAAGGAGTGAGACTTCTTATAGTCTGTGCTTTGATCCTTTCCAATGAGACCAGTATTAGTTTCCGATACACCACTGCAGGTTCAATGTATTCCATTTACATAGACATTGACGATGAAACACTGATATTACATTGGAATGAAATACAAAAGGCACAATGCCACCATAAGTACAAAAGGAGTGAGACTTCTTAGAGTCTGTGATTTGATCCTTTCCTATGAGACCAGTATTAGTTTCTGATACAACACTGCGGGTTCAATGTATTCCTATTACATACACATTGACAATGAAACACTGAAATTACATCGGAATTAAATACAAAAGGCACAATGCCACCTTAAGTGCTAAAGGTGTGAGACTTCTTGGAGTCTGTGCTTTGATCCTTTCCTATGAGACCAGTATTAGATTCCGATACACCACTGCAGGTTCAATGTATTCCTTTTACATGCACATTGACGATGAAACACTGAAATTACATCTGAATTAAATACAATAAGCACAATGCCACCGTAAGTGCAAAAGGTGAGAGACTTCTTCCAGTCTGTGCTTTGATCCTTTCCTATGAGACCAGTATTACTTTCCGATACACCACTGCAGGTTCAATATATTTCATTTACATACACATTGAGTACGAAACACTGAAATTACATCGGAATTAAATACAAAAGGCACAATGCCGGCTTAAGTGCGAGAAGAGTGAGACTTCTTAGAGTCTGTGATTTGATCCTATCCTGTGAGACCAGTATTCGTTTCCGATACACCACTGCAGGTTCTATGTATTCCTTGGACCTTCACATTAACGAATAAACACAGAAATCGCGTCGGAATTAAATACAAAAGGCACAATGCCGCCTTAAGTACAAGAATAGAGACTCTTCTTACAGTCTGTGCTTTGATCCTTTTCCTGTGAGACCAGTATTAGTTTCCGATACACCACTGCAGGTTCTATGTATTCCTTGGATATTCACATTGACCATGAAACACTGAAATTACATCGGAATTAAATACAAAATGCACTATGCCACCTTAAGTGCAAAAGGAGTGAGACCTATTATCGTCTGTGCTTTGATCCTTTCCTATGAGACCAGTATAAGTTTCCGATACACCACTGCAAGTTCAATGTATTCCTTTTACATACACATTGACGATGAAACACTGATATTACATCGGAATTAAATACAAAAGGCACAATACCACCTTAAGTACAAAAGGAGTGAGACTTCTTAGAGTCTGTGCTTTGATCCTTTCCTATGAGACCAGTATTAGTTTCCGATACACCACTGCAGGTTCAATGTATTCATTTTACATACACATTGACGATGAAACACTGATATTGCATCGGAATTAAATACAAAAGGCACAATGCCACCTTAAGTACAAAAGGAGTGACTCTTCTTAGAGTCTGTGCTTTGATCCTTTCCTATGAGACCAGTATTAGTTTCCGATACACCACTGCAGGTACAATGTATTCCTTTTACATACACATTGACGATGAAACACTGAAATTACATCGGAATTAAATACAAAAGGCACAATATCGCCTTAAGTACAAGAATAGAGACTCTTCTTACAGTCTGTGCTTTGATCCTTTCCTGTGAGACCAGTATTAGTTTCCGATACACCATTGCAGGTTCAATTTATTCCTTTTACATACACATTGACGATGAAACACTAAAATTTCATCGGAATAAAATACATAAGGCACAATGCCGCCTTAAATGCAAGAAGAGTGTGACTTCTTAAAGTCTGTGCTTTGATCTTTTCCTATGAGACCAGTATTAGTTTCCGATACACCACTGCAGGTTCAATGTATTCCTTTTACATACACATTGACGATGAAACACTGAAATTACATGGGAATTAAATACAAAAGGCACAATGCCGCCTTAAGTGCAAGAAGAGTGAGACTTCTTAGAGACTGTGATTTGATCCTTTCCTGTGAGACCAGGATTCCTTTCCGATACACCACTGCAGGTTCAATGTATTGCTTGGACCTTCACATTAACGTCGAAACACAGAAATCGCGTCGGAATTAAATACAAAATGCACAATGCCACCTTAAGTGCAAAAGGAGTGGGACTTCTTATAGTCTGCGCTTGGATCCTTTCCTATGAGACCAGTATTAGTTTCCGACACACCACTGCAGGTTCAATGTATTAATTTTACATACACATTGACGATGAAACATTGATATTACATGGAAATTAAATACAACTGATACAATGCCACCTTAAGTACAAAAGGAGTGAGACTTCTTAGAGTCTGTGCTTTGATCCTTTCCTGTGAGATCAGTATTCGTTTCCGATACACCACTGCAGGTTCTATGTATTCCTTGGACATTCACATTGACGATGTAACACTGAAATTACATCAGAATTAAATACAAAAGGCACAATGCCACCTTAAGTGCAAAAGGAGTGAGACTTCTTTTAGTCTGTGCTTTGATCCTTTCCTATGAGACTACCACTGCAGGTTCTATGTATTCCTTGGATATTCACATTGACGATGAAACACTGCAATTACATCGGAATTAAATACAAAATGCACAATGCAACCTTAAGTGCAAAAGGAATGAGACTTCTTATAGTCTGCGCTTTGATCATTTCCAATGAGACCAGTATTAGTTTCCGATACACCACTGCACGTTCAATGTATTCCTTTTACATACACATTGACGATGAAACACTGATATTACATCGGAATTAAATACAACAGACACAATGCACCTTAAGTACAAAAGGAGTGAGACTTCTTAGAGTCTCTGCTTTGATCCTTTCCTGTGAGACCAGTATACGTTTCCGATACACCAACACAGGTTCAATGTATTCCTTGGACCTTCACATAAGCGACGAAACACAGCAATCGCGTCGGAATTAAATACAAAAGGCACAATGCCGCCTTAAGTACAAGAATAGAGACTCTTCTTACAGTCTGTGCTTTGATCCTTTCCTGTGAGACCAGTATTAGTTTCCGATACACCACTGCAGGTTCTATGTATTCCTTGGACATTCGCATTGACGATGAAACACTGAAATTACATCAGAATTAAATGCAAAAGGCACAATGCCACCTTAAGTGCAAAAGGAGTGAGACATCTTATAGTCTGTATTTTGATCCTTTCCTATGAGACCAGTATTAGTTTCTGATACACCACTGCAGGTTCAATGAATTCCTTTTACATACACATTCACGATGAAACACTGATATTACATCGGAATTAAATACAAAAGGCACAATGCCACCTTAAGTACAAAAGGAGTGAGACTTCTTAGAGTCTGTGTTTTTATCCTTCCATATGTGACCAGTATTAGATTCCGATACACCACTGCAGGTTCAATGTATTCCTTTTACATACACATTGACGATGAAACAGTGAAATTACATCTGAATTAAATACAATAAGCACAATGCCACCGTAAGTGCAAAAGGTGAGAGACGTCTTCCAGTCTGTGATTTGAACCTTTCCTATGAGACCAGTATTAGTTTCCGATACACCACTGCAGGTTCAATGTATTCCTTTTACATACGCATTGACGATGAAACACTGATTTTACATTGGAATGAAATACAAAAGGCACAATGCCACATTAAGTACAAAAGGAGTGAGACTTCTTAGAGTCTGTGCTTTGATCCTGTGTTATGGGACCAGTATTAGTTTCTGATACAACACTGCGGGTTCAATGTATTCCTTTTACATACACATTGACGATGAAACACTTAAATTACATCGGAATTAAGTACAAAAGGCACAATGCCGCCTAAAGTGCAAGAAGAGTGAGGCTTCTTAGAGTCTGTGATTTGATCCTTTACTGTGAGACCAGTATTTGTTTCCGATACACCACTGCAGGTTCAATGTATTCCTTGGACCTTCACATTAACGACGAAACACAGAAATCGCGTCGGAATTAAATACAAAAGGCACATTGCCGTCATAAGTACAAGAATAGAGACCCTTCTTACAGTCGGTGCTTTGATTCTTTCCTGTGAGACCAGTATTGATTTCCGATACACCACTGCAGGTTCTATGTATTCCATGGATATTCACATTGACGATGAAACACTGAAATTACATCGGAGTTAAATACAAAATGCCCAATGCCACCTTAAGTGCAAAAGGAGTGAGACTTCTTATAGTCTGTGCTTTGATCCTTTCCTATGAGACTACCACTGCAGGTTCTATGTATTCCTTGGATATTCACATTGACGATGAAACACTGCAATTACATCGGAATTAAATACAAAATGCACAATGCAACCATAAGTGCAAAAGGAATGATACTTCTTATAGTCTGCGCTTTGATCATTTCCAATGAGACCAGTATTAGTTTCCGATACACCACTGAAGGTTCAATGTATTCCTTTTACATAAACATTGACGATGAAACACTGATATTACATCGGAATTAAATACAACAGACACAATGCACCTTAAGTACAAAAGGAGTGAGACTTCTTTGAGTCTGTGCTTTGATCCTTTCCTGTGAGACCAGTATTAGTTTCCGATACACCACTGCAGGTTCTATGTATTCCTTGGCCATTCGCATTAACGATGAAACACTGAAATTACATCAGAATTAAATGCAAAAGGCACAATGCCACCTTAAGTGCAAAAGGAGTGAGACATCTTATAGTCTGTACTTTGATCCTTTCCTATGAGACCAGTAATAGTTTCCGATACAACACTGCGGGTTCAATGTATTCCTTTTACATACACATTAACGATGAAACACTAAAATTACATCGGACTTAAATACAAAAGGCACAATGCTACCTTAAGTGCAAAAGGTGTGAGACTTCTTGGAGTTTGTGCTTTGATCCTTTGCTATGAGACCAGTATTAGTTTCAAATACACCACTGCAGGTTCAATGTATTCCTTTTACATACATATTGACGATGAAACACTGAAATTACATCTGAATTAAATACAATAGGCACAATGCCACCGTAAGTGCAAAAGGTGATTGACTTCTTCCATTATGTGCTTTGATCCTTTCCTATGAGACCAGTATTAGTTTTCGATACACCACTGCAGGTTCAATGTATTCCTTTTACAAACACATTGACGACGAAACACTGAAATTACATCGGAATTAAATTCAAAAGGCACAATGCCGCCTTAAGTGCAAGAAGAGTGAGACTTCTTAGAGTCTGCGATTTGATCCTTTCCTGTGAGACCAGTATTCGTTTCCGATACATCACTGCAGGTTCAATGTATTCCTTGGACCTTCACATAAACGACGAAACCCAGAAATCGCGTCTGAATTAAACACAAAAGGCACAATGCCGCCTTAAGTACAAGAATAGAGACTCTTCGTACAGTCGGTGCTTTGATCCTTTCCTGTGAGACCAGTATTAGTTTCCGATACACCACTGGAGGTTCAATGTATTCCTTGGATATTCACATTGACAATGAAACACGGAAATTACATCGGAATTAAATACAAAATGCACAATGCCACCTTAAGTGCAAAAGGAGTGAGACTTCTTATAGTCTGTGCTTTGATCCTTTCCTATGAGACCAGTATTAGTTTCCGATACACCACTGCAGGTTCAATGTATTCCTTTTACATACACATTGACGATGAAACACTGATATTACATCGGAATTAAATACAAAAGGCCCAATGCAACCTTAAGTACTAAAGGAGTGAGACTTCTTAGAGTGTTTGCTTTGATCCTTTCCTATGAGACCAGTATTAGATTCCGATAGACCACTGCAGGTTCAACGTACTTCTTTTACATACACATTGACGATGAAACACTGAAATTACATCGGAATTAAATACAAAAGGCACAATGCCACCATAAGTGCAAAAGGAGTGGGACTTCTTAGAGTCTGTGCTTTGATCCTTTCCTATGAGACCAGTATTAGTTTCCGATACACCACTGCTGGTTCAAGGTATTCCTTTTTCTTACACATTGACGATGAAACACTGAAATTACATCGGAATTAAATACAAAAGGCACAATGCCGCCTTAAGTGCAAGAAGAGTGAGACTTCTTGGAGTCTGCGATTTGATCCTTTCCTCTGAGACCAGTATTCGTTTCCGATACACCACTACAAATTCAATGTATTCCTTGGACATTCACATTGACGATGAAACACTGAAATTACATCCGAATTAAATAGAAAAGGCACAATGCCGACTTAAATGCAAGAAGAGTGAGACATCTTAGAGTCTGTGCTTTCATCCTTTCCTATGAGACCACTATTAGTTTCCGATACACCACTGCAGGTTCAATGTATTCCTTTTACATACACATTGACGATGAAACACTGAAATTACATCGGAATTAAATACAAAAGGCACAATGCCACCTTAAGTGCAAAAGGAGTGGGACTTCTTAGAGTCTGTGCTTTGATCCTTTCCTAAGAGACCAGTATTAGTTTCCGATACACCACTGCTGGGTCAAGGTATTCCTTTTACTTACACATTGACGATGAAACACTGAAATTACATCGGAATTAAGTACAAAAGGCACAATGCCGCCTTAAGTGCAAGTAGAGTGAGACTTCTTAGAGTCTGTGCTTTGATTCTTTCCTGTGAGACCAGTTATAGTTTCCGATACACCACTGCGGGTTCAATGTTTTCCTTGGACCTTCACATTAACGATGAACCACAGTAATCGCGTCGGAATTAAATACAAAAGACACAATGCCACCTTAAGTACAAGAATAGAGACTCTTCTTACAGTCGGTGCTTTGATCCTTTCCTGTGAGACCAGTATTAGTTTGCGATACACCACTGCAGGTTCAATGTATTCCTTTTACATACACATTGACGATGAAACGCTGAAATTACATCTGAATTAAATACAAATGGCACAATGCCACCGTAAATGCAAAAGGTGAGAGACTTCTTCCAGTCTGTGCTTTGATCCTTTCCTATGAGACCAGTATTAGTTTCCGATACACCACTGCAGGTTCAATGTATTCCATTTACATACACATTGACGATGAAACACTGAAATTACATCGGAATTAAGTACAAAAGGCACAATGCCACCATAAGTGCAAAAGGAGTGAGACTTCTTAGAGTCTGTATTTTGATCCTTTCCTATGAGACCAGTATTGGTTGCCGATACACCACTGCAGGTTCAATGTATTCCTTTTACATACACATTGACGATGAAACACTTAAATTACATCGGAATTAAGTACAAAAGCACAATGCCGCCTTAAGTGTAAGAAGAGTGAGATTTCTTAGAGTCTGTGATTTGATCCTTTCCTGAGAGACCAGTATTAGTTTCCGATACACCACTGCAGGTTCAATGTATTCCGTGGACCTTCACATTGACGATGAAACACAGAAATCGCATCGGAATTATATACAAAAGGCACAACGCCGCCTTAAGTACAAGAATTGAGACTCTTCTTACAGTCGGTGCTTTGATCCTTTCCTGTGAGACCAGTATTAGTTTCCGATACATCACTGCAGGTTCAATGTATTCCTTGGACCTTCACATAAACGACGAAACCCAGTAATCGCGTCTGAATTAAATACAAAAGGCACAATGCCGCCTTAAGTACAAGAATAGAGACTCTTTTACAGTCGGTGCTTTGATCCTTTCCTGTGAGACCAGTATTAGTTTCCGATACACCACTGCAGGTTTAATATATTACTTTTACATACACATAGACGGTGAAACACAGAAATCGCGTCGGAATTAAATACAAAAGGCACAATGCCGCCTTAAGTACAAGAATAGAGACTCTTCTTATAGTAGGTGCTTTGATCCTTTCCTGTGGGAATAGTATTAGCTTCCGATACGCCACTGCAGGTTCAATGTATTCCTTTTACATATACCTTGACGATGAAACACTGAAATTACATCGGAATTAAATACAAAAGGCACAATGCCGCCTTAAGTGCAAGAAGAGTGAGACTTCTTACAGTCTGTGCTTTGATCCTTTCCTGTGGGACCAGTATTATTTTCCGATACACCACTGCAGGTTCAATGTATTCCTTGGACCTTCACATTGACGACAAAACACAGAAATCGCATCGGAATTAAATACAAAAGGCACAATGCCGCCTTAAGTACTAGAATATAGACTCTTCTTACAGTCGGTTCTTTGATCCTTTCCTGAGAGACCAGTATTAGTTTGCGATACACCACTGCAAATTCAATGTATTCCTTGGACATTCACATTGACGATGAAACACTGAAATTACATCGGAATTAAATAGAAAAGGCACAATGCCGACTTAAATGCAAGAAGAGTGAGACTTCTTAGAGTCTGTGCTTTCATCCTTTCCTATGAGAATAGTATTAGTTTCCGATACACCACTGCAGGTTCAATGTAATCCTTTTACATACACATTGACGATGAAACACTGAAATCACATCGGAATTAAATACAAAAGGCACAATGCCACCTTAAGTGCGAAAGGAGTGAGACTTCTTAGAGTCTGTGCTTTGATCCTTTCCTATGAGACCAGTATTAGTTTCCGATACACCACTGCTGGTTCAAGGTATTCGTTTTACTAACACATTGACGAAGAAACACTGAATTTACATCGGAATTAAATACAAAAGGCACAATGCCGCCTTAAGTGCAAGTAGAGTGAGACTTCTTAGAGTCTGTGCTTTCATCCTATCCTGTGAGACCAGTTATAGTTTCCGACACACCACTGCTGGTTCAATGTATTCCTTGGACATCCACATTGACAATGTAACACAGAAATCGCATCGGAATTAAATACAAAAGGCACAATGCCGCCTTAAGTACTAGAATAGAGACTCTCCTTACAGTCGGTGCTTTGAGCATTCCCTGTGAGACCGGTATTAGTTTCCGATACACCACGGCAAGTTCGATGTATTCCTTGGACCTTCACATTGAGGATGAAACACAGAAATCGCATCGGAATTATATACAAAAGGCACAACGCCGCCTCAAGTACAAGAATTGAGACTCTTCTTACAGTCGGTGGTTTGATCCTTTCCTGTGAGACCAGTATTAGTTTCCGATACACCACTGCAGGTTCAATGTATTCCTTGGACTGTCACATTGACGATTAAACACTGAAATTACATCGGAATTAAATATAAAATTCACAATGCCGCCTTAAATGCAAGAAGAGTGAGACTTCTTAGAGTGTGTGCTTTGATCCTTTCCTGTGAGACCAGTATAAGTTCCCGATACACCACTGCAGGTTTTATGTATTCCTTGGACATACACATTGACGATCAAACACTAAAATTACATCGGAATTAAATAAAAATGGCACAACGCCGCCTTAAGTGCAAGAAGAGTGAGACTTCTTAGAGTCTGTGCTTTGATCTTTTCCTATGAGACCAGTATTAGTTTCCGATACACCACTGCAGGTTCAATGTAATCCTTTTACATACACATTGACGATGAAACACTGAAATTACATCGGAATTAAATACAAAAGGCACAATGCCGCCTTAAGTGCAAGAAGAGTGAGACTTCTTAGAGACTGTGATTTGATCCTTTCCTGTGAGACCAGGATTCCTTTCCGATACACCACTTCAATGTATTGCTTGGACCTTCACCTTAACGTCGAAGCACAGAAATCGCGTCGGAATTAAATACAAAAGGCACAATACCGCCTTAAGTACAAGAATAGAGACTCTTCTTACAGTCGGTGCTTTGATCCTTTCCTGTGAGAACAGTATTAGTTTCCGATACACCACTGCAGGTTCTATGTATTCCTTGGATATTCACATTGACGATGAAACACTGAAATTACATCGGAATTAAATACAAAATGCACAATGCCACCTTAAATGCAAAAGGAGTGGGACTTCTTATAGTCTGCGCTTTGATCCTTTCCTATGAGACCAGTATTAGTTTCCGATACACCACTGCAGGTTCAATGTATTAATTTTACATACACATTGACGATGAAACACTGATATTACATGGGAATTAAATACAACTGACACAATGCCACCTTAAGTACAAAAGGAGTGAGACTTCTTAGAGTCTGTGTTTTGATCCTTTCCTGTGAGACAGTATTCGTTTCCGATACACCACTGCAGGTTCTATGTATTCCTTGGACATTCACATTGACGATGAAACACTGAAATTACATCAGAATTAAATACAAAAGGCACAATGCCACCTTAAGTGCAAAAGGAGTGTGACTTCTTATAGTCTGTGCTTTGATCCTTTCCTCTGAGACTACCACTGCAGGTTCTATGCATTCCTTGGATATTTACATTGACGATGAAACACTGCAATTACATCGGAATTAAATACAAAATGCACAATGCAACCTTAAGTGCAAAAGGAGTGAGACTTCTTATAGTCTGCGCTTTGATCCTTTCCAATGAGACCAGTATTAGTTTCCGATACACCACTGCAGGATCAATGTATTCCTTTTACATACACATTGACAATGAAACACTGATATTACATCGGAATTAAACACAAAAGGCACAATGCCACCTTAAGTACAAAAGGAGTGAGACTTCTTAGAGTCTGTGCTTTGATCCTTTCCTATGAGACCAGTATTAGTTTCCGATACACCACTGCAGGTTCAATGTATTTCTTGGACCTTCACATTGACAACGGAACACAGAAATCGAATCGGAATTAAATACAAAAGGCACAATGCCGCCTTAAGTACAAGAGTATGGACTCTTCTTACAGTCGCTGCTTTGATCCTTTCCTGTGAGACCAGTATTAGTTTCCGTTACACCACTGCAGGTTCAATGTATTCCTTGGACATTTACATTAATGATGAAAAACTGATATTACATCCGAATTAAATACAAAAGGCCCAATGCCGCCTTAAATGCCAGAAGAGAGAGACTTCTTCGAGTCTGTGCTTTGATTCTTTCCTTTGAGAGCAGTATTAGTTTCCGATACACCACTGCAGGATCAATGTATTCCTTTTACATACACATTGACGATGAAACACTGAAATTACATCGGAATTAAATAGAAAAGGCACAATGCCGCCTTAAGTGCAAGAAGAGTGAGACCGCTTAGAGTCCGTGCTTTGATCCTTTCCTGTGAGACTAGTATTAGTTTCCAATACACCACTGCAGGATCAATGTATTCCTTAGAAATTCACATTGACGACCTAACTCTAAAATTACATCGGAGTTAAATACAAACGGCACAATGCCGCCCTAAGTGCAAGAAGAGTGAGACTTCTTAGAGTCTGTGCTTTGATATTTTCCTATGAGACCAGTATTCGTTTCCGATACACCATTGCAAGTTCAATGTATTTCATGGACCTTCACATTGACAACGAAACACAGATATCGCATCTGAATTAAATACAAAAGGCACAATGCCGCCTTAAGTACAAGAATATGGACTCTTCTTAAAGTCGGTGCTTTGATGCTTTCCTGTGAGACCAGTATTAGTTTCCGATACACCACTGCAGTTTCAATGTATTCCTTTTACATACACATTGACGAAGAAACACTGTAATTACATCGGAATTAAATACAAAAGTCACAATGACGCCTTAAATGCAAGAAGAGTGAGACTTCTTAGTGTCTGTGCTTTGATCCTTTCCTGTGAGACCTGTATTAGTTTCCGATACGCCACTGCAGGTTCTATGTATTCCTTGGACATTCACATTGTCGATGAAACACTGAAATTACATCAAAATTAACTACAAAAGGCACAATGCCGCGTTAAATGCAAGATGAGTGAGACTTCTTAGTGTCTGTGCTTTGATCCTTTCCTGTGAGACCAGTATTAGTTTCCGATACACCACTGCAGGTTCAATGTATTCCTTGGACCTACACATTGACGACGAAACACAGAAATCGCATCGGAATTAAATACAAAAGGACAATGCCACCTTCAGTACAAGAATATGGACTCTTCTTACAGTCGGTGCTTTTATCCTTTCCTGTGAGACCAGTATTAGCTTCCGATACACCACTGCAGGTTCTATGTATTCCTTGGACATTCACATTGACGATGAAATACTGAAATTACATAAAAATTAATTACAAAAGGCACAATGCCGCATTAAATGCAAGATGAGTGAGACTTCTTAGAGTCTGTGCTTTGATCCTTTCCTATGAGACCAGTATTAGTTTCCGATACACCATTGCAGGTTCAATGTATTCCTTGGACATTCACATTGACGTTGAAACACTGAAATTACATCAAAATTAATTACAAAAGGCACAATGCCGCATTAAATGCAAGATGAGTGAGACTTCTTAGAGTCTGTGCTTTGATCCTTTCCTATGAGACCAGTATTAGTTTCCGATACACCACTGCTATTTCAATGTATTCCTTTTACATAAACAATGACGATGAAACAGTGAAATTACATAGGAATTAAATACAAAAGGCACAATGCCGCCTTAAGTGCAACAAGAATGAGACTTCTTGGAGTCTGTGCTTTGATACTTTCCTATGAGACCAGTATTAGTTTCCGATACACCACTGCCGGTTCAATGTATTTCTTGGACCTTCACATTGACGTCGAAACACAGAAATCGCATCGGAATTAAATACAAAAGGCACAATGATGCCTTAAATGCAAGAAGAGTGAGACTTCTTAGAGTCTGTGCTTTGATCCTTTCCTGTGAGACCAGTATTAGTTTCAGATACACCACTGCAGGTTCTATGTATTCGTTGGACATTCACATTGACGATGAAACACTGAAATTACATCTAAATTAATTACAAAAGGCTCAATGCCGCATTAAATGCAAGAAGAGTGAGACTTCTTAGAGTGTGTGCTTTGATCCTTTCCTGTGAGACAAGTATTAGTTTCCGATAACCCACTTCACGATCAATGTATTCCTTGGACATACACATTGACGATATAACACTGAATTTACATCGGGATTGCATACAAAAGGCACAATGCTGCCTTCAGTGCAAGAAGAGTGAGACTTCTTTGACTCTGTGCTTTGATCCTTTCCTGTGAGACCCGTATTAGTTTCCGATACAAAACTGCAGGTTCAAAGTAATCCTTGGACCTTCACATTGACGATGAAACACTGAAATTACATCGGAATTAAATACAAAAGTCACAATGCCGCCTAAAGTGCAAGATGAGGGAGACTTCTTAGAGTCTGTGCTTTGATCCTTTCCTGTGAGACCAGTATTAGTTTCCGACAGACCACTGCAGGTTCAATGTATTCCTTGGACCTTCACACTGACGATGAAACACTGAAATTACATCGGAATTAAATACAAAAGGCACAATGACACCATAAGTACAAGAAGAGTGAGACTTCTTAGAGTATGTGCTTTGATCCTTTCCTGTGAGGCAAGTATTAGTTGCCGATACACCACTGCAAGTTCAATGTATTCCTTGGACGTTCACATTGACGATGAAACACTGAAATTACATCGGAATTAAAAACAAAAGACACAACGCCGCATTCAGTGCAAGAAGAGTGAGACTTCTTAGAGTCTGTGCTTTGTTCCTTTCCTGTGAGACCAGTTATAGTTTCCGATACACCACTGCAGGCTGAATGTATTCCTTGGACCTACACATTAACGATGAAACACAGAAATCGGGTCGGAATTAAATACAAAAGACACAATGCCATCTTAAGTACAAGAATAGAGACTCTTCTTACAGTCGGTGCTCTAATCCTTTCCTGTGAGACCAGTATTAGTTAGCGATACACCACTGCAGGTTCAATGTATTCCTTTTACATACACATTGACGATGAAACACTGAAATTACATCTGAATTAAATACAAAAGGCACAATGCCACCGTAAGTGCAAAAGGTGAGGGACTTCTTCCAGTCTGTTTTGATCCTTTCCTATGAGACCAGTATTAGTTTCCGATACACCACTGCAGGTTCAATGTATTCCTTTTACATACACATTGACGATGAAACCCTGAAATTACATCGGAATTAAGTACAAAAGGCACAATGCCACCTTAAGTGCAAAAGGAGTGAGACTTCTTAGAGTTTGTACTTTGATCCTTTCCTATAAGACCAGTATTGGTTTCCGATACACCACTACAGGTTCAATGTATTCCGTTTACATACACTTTGACGATGAAACACTTAAATTACATCGGAATTAAGTACAAAAGGCACAATGCCGCCTTAAGTGCAAGAAGAGTGAGGCTTCTTAGAGTCTGTGATTTGATCCTTTACTGTGAGACCAGTATTTGTTTCCGATACACCACTGCAGGTTCAATGTATTCCTCTGACCTTCACATTAACGATGAAACACAGAAATCACGTCGGAAATAAACTACAAAAGGCACACTCCCGCCTTAAGTACAAGAATAGAGACTCTTCTTACAATCGGTCCTTTGTTCCTTTCCTGTGAGACCAGTATTAGTTTGCGATACACCAATGCAGGTTCAATGTATTCCTTTTACATACACATTGACGATGAAATACTGAAATTACATCGGAATTGAATACGATAGGCACAATGCCACCTTAAGTGGAAAAGGAGTGAGACTACTTAGAGTCTGTGTTTTGATCCTTCCATATGAGACCAGTATTAGTTTCCGATACACCACTGCAGGTTCCATGTATTCCTTTTCACACACATTGACGTTGAAACACTGAACATACATCGGAATTAAATACAAAAGGCACAATGCTGCCTTAAGTGCAAGATGAGTGAGACTTCTTAGAATCTGTGCTTTGATCCTTTCGTGTGTGACCAGTATTAGTTTCCGATACACCTCTGCAGGTTCAATGTATTCCTAGGCCCTTCACATTAACGATGAAACACAGAATTCGCGTTGGAATTATATACAAAAGGCACAATGCCGCCTTAAATGCAAGAAGATTGAGACTTCTTAAAGTCTGTGCTTTGATCCTTTCCTATGAGACCAGTATTAGTTTCCGATACACCACTGTAGGTTCAATGTATTCCTTTTACATACACATTGACGATGAAACACTGATATTACATCGGAATTAAATACAAAAAGCACAATACCACCTTAAGTACAAAAGGAGTGAGACTTCTTAGAGTCTGTGCTTTGATCCTTTCCTATGAGACCAGTATTAGTTTCCAGTACACCACTGCAGGTTCAATGTATTCCTTTTACATACACATTGACGATGAAACACTGATATTACATCGGAATTAAATACAAAAGGAACAATTCCACCTTAAGTACAACAGGAGTGAGGCTTCTTAGAGTCTGTGCTTTGATCCTTTCCTATGAGACCAGTATTCGTTTCCGATACACCACTGCAGGTTCAATGTATTCCTTTTACATACACATTGACGATGAAACACTGAAACTACATCTGAATTAAATACAATAAGCACAATGCCACCGTAAGTGCAAAAGGTGAGAGACTTCTTCCAGTCTGTGCTTTGATCCTTTCCTATGAGACCAGTATTAGTTTCCGATACACCACTGCAGGTTCAATGTATTCCTTTTACATACACATTGACTACGAAACATTGAAATTACACCGGAATTAAATACAAATGCACAATGCCGCCTTAAGTGCAAGAAGAGTGAGACTTCTTAGAGTCTGTGATTTGATCCTTTCCTGTGAGACCAGTATTCGTTTCCGATACACCACTGCAGGTTCAATGTATTCCTTGGACCTTCACATTAACGAATAAACACAGAAATCGCGTCGGAATTAAATACAAAATGCACAATGCCGCCTTAAGTACAAGAATAGAGACTCTTCTTACAGTCTGTGCTTTGATCCTTTCCTGTGAGACCAGTATTAGTTTCCGATACACCACTGCAGGTTCTATGTATTCCTTGGATATTCACATTGACGATGAAACACTGAAATTACATCGGAATTAAATACAAAATGCACAATGCCACTTTAAATGCAAAAGGAGTGAGACTTCTTATAGTCTGTGCTTTGATCCTTTCCTATGAGACCAGTATTAGTTTCCGATACACCACTGCAGGTTCAATGTATTCCTTTTACTTACACATTGACGATGAAACACTGATATTACATCGGAATTAAATACAAAAGGCACAATGCCACCTTAAGTACAAAATGAGTGAGACTTCTTAGAGTCTGTGCTTTGATCCTTTCCCATGATACCAGTATTAGTTTCCGATACACCACTGCAGGTTCAATGTATACCTTTTACATACACATTGACGATGAAACACTGATATTACATCGGAATTAAATACAAAGGGCACAATACCACCTTAAGTACAAAAGGAGTGAGACTTCTTAGAGTCTGTGCTTTGACCCTTTCCTATGAGACCAGTATTAGTTTCCGATACACCACTGCAGGTTCAATGTATTCATTTTACATACACATTGACGATGAAACACTGATATTACATCGGAATTAAATACAAAAGGCACAATGCCACCTTAAGTACAAAAGGAGTGACTCTTCTTAGAGTCTGTGCTTTGATCCTTTCCTATGAGACCAGTATTAGTTTCCGATACACCACCGCAGGTACAATGTATTCCTTTTACATACACATTGACGATGAAACACTGAAATTTCATCGGAATTAAATACATAAGGCACAATGCCGCCTTAAATGCAAGAAGAGTGTGACTTCTTAAAGTCTGTGCTTTGAACTTTTCCTATGAGACCAGTATTAGTTTCCGATACACCACTGCAGGTTCAATGTATTCCTTTTACATACACATTGACGATGAAACACTGAAATTACATCGGAATTAAATACAAAAGGCACAATGCCGCCTTAAGTGCGAGAAGAGTGAGACTTCTTAGAGTCTGTGATTTGATCCTTTCCTGTGAGACCAGGATTCCTTTCCGATACACCACTGCAGGTTCAATGTATTGCTTGGACCTTCACATTAACGTCGAAACACAGAAATCGCGTCGGAATTAAATACAAAAGGCACAATGCCGCCTTAAGTACAAGAATAGAGACTCTTCTTACAGTCGAAGCTTTGATCCTTTCCTATGAGACCAGTATTAGTTTCCAATACACCACTGCAGGTTCTATATATTCCTTGGATATTCACATTGACGATGAAACACTGAAATTACATCGGAATTAAATACAAAATGCACAATGCCACCTTAAGTGCAAAAGGAGTGGGACTTCTTATAGTCTGCGCTTTGATCCTTTCCTATGAGACCAGTATTAGTTTCCAATACACCACTGCAAGTTCAATGTATTACTTTTACATACACATTGACGATGAAACACTGATATTACATGGGAATTAAATACAACTGACACAATGCCACCTTAAGTACAAAAGGGTGAGACTTCTTAGAGTCTGTGCTTTGATCCTTTCCTGTGAGACCAGTATTCGTTTCCGATACACCACTGCAGGTTCTATGTATTCCTTGGACATTCACATTGACGATGAAACACTGAAATTACATCAGAATTAAATACAAAAGGCACAATGCCACCTTAAGTGCAAAAGGAGTGAGACTTCTTATAGTCTGTGCTTTGATCATTTCCTATGAGACTACCACTGCAGGTTCTATGTATTCCTTGGATATTCACATTGACGATGAAACACTGCAATTACATCGGAAATAAATACAAAATGCGCAATGCAACCTTAAGTGCAAAAGGAGTGAGACTTCTTATAGTTTGCGCTTTGATCCTTTCCAATGAGACCAGTGTTAGTTTCCGATACACCACTGCAGTTTCAATGTATTCCTTTTACATACACAGTGACGATGCAACACTGATATTACATCGGAATTAAATACAACAGACACAATGCCACCTCAAGTACAAAAGGAGTGAGACTTCTTAGAGTCTGTGCTTTGATCCTTTCCTGTGAGACCAGTATACGTTTCCGATACACCACTACAGGTTCAATGTATTCCTTGGACCTTCACATAAGAGACGAAACACAGAAATCGCGTCGGAATTAAATACAAAAGGCACAATGCCGCCTTAAGTACAAGAATAGAGACTCTTCTTACAGTCTGTGCTTTGATCCTTTCCTGTGAGACCAGTATTAGTTTCCGATACACCACTGCAGGTTCTATGTATTCCTTGGACATTCGCATTGACGATGAAACACTGAAATTATATCAGAATTAAATGCAAAAGGCACAATGCCACCTTAAGTGCAAAAGGAGTGAGACTTCTTATAGTCTGTGCTTTGATCCTTTCCTATGAGACCAGTATTAGTTTCCGATACACCACTGCAGGTTCAATGAATTCCTTTTACATACACATTGACGATGAAACACTGAAATTACATCGGACTTAAATACAAAAGGCACAATGCCACCTTAAGTGCAAGAGGTGTGAGACTTCTTGGAGTTTGTGCTTTGATCCTTTCCTATGAGACCAGTATTAGTTTCCGATACACCACTGCAGGTTCAATGTATTCCTTTTACATACATATTGACGATGAAACACTGAAATTACATCTGAATTAAATACAATTGGCACAATGCCACCGTAAGTGCAAAAGGTGAGAGACTTCTTCCAGTCTGTGCTTTGATCCTTTCCTATGAGACCAGTATTAGTTTTCGATACACCACTGCAGGTTCAATTTTTCTTTTTACATACACATTCACGACGAAACACTGAAATTACATCGGAATTAAATTCAAAAGGCACAATGCCGCCTTAAGTGCAAGAAGAGTGAGACTTCTTAGAGTATGTGATTTAATCCTTTCCTGTGAGACCAGTATTCGTTTCCGATACACCACTGCAGGTTCAATTTATTCCTTGGACCTTCACATTAACGACTAAACACAGAAATCGCGTCGGAATTAAATACAAACGGCACAATCCTGCCTTAAGTACAAGAATAGAGACTCTTCTAACAGTCTGTGCATTGATCCATTCCTGTGAGACCAGTATTAGTTTCCGACACACCACTGCAGGTTCTATGTATTCCTTGGAAATTCACATTGACGATGAAACACTGAAATTACATCGGAATTAAATACAAAATGTACAATGCCGCGTTTAGTGCAACAGGAGTGAGACTTCTTTTAGTCTGTGCTTTGGTCCGTTCCTATGAGACCAGTATTAGTTTCCGATACACCACTGCAGGTTCAATGTATTCCTTTTACATACACATTGACGATGAAACACTGAAATTACATCGGAATTAAATACAAAAGGCACAATGCCGCCTTAAGTGCAAGAAGAGTGAGACTTCTTAGAGTCTGTGATTTGATCCTTTCCTATGAGACAAGTATTCGTTTCCGATACACCACTGCAGGTTCAATGTATTCCTTGGACCTTTACATTAACGACTAAACACAGAAATCGCGTCAGAATTAAATACAAAAGGCACAATGCCGCCTTAAGTACAAGAATAGAGACTCTTCTTACAGTCTGTGCTTTGATCCTTTCCTGTGAAACCAGTATTAGTTTCCGATACATCACTGCAGGTTCTATGTATTCCTTGGATATTCACATTGACGATGAAACACTGAAATTACATCGGAATTAAATACAAAATGCACAATGCCACCTTACGTGCAAAAGGAGTGAGACCTCTTATAGTCTGTGCTTTCATCCTTTCCTATGAGACCAGTATTAGTTTCCGATACACCACTGCAGGTTCAATGTATTCCTTTTACATACACATTGACGATGAAACACTGATATTACATCGGAATTAAATACAAAAGGCACAATGCCACCTTAAGTAGAAAAGGTGTGAGACTTCTTAGAGTCTGTGATTTGATCCTTTCCTGTGAGACCAGTATTAATATCCGATACAACACTGCGGGTTGATTGTTTTCCTTTTACATACACATTGACGATGAAACACTGAAATTACATCGGAATTAAATACAAAAGGCACAATGCTACCTTAAGTGCAAAAGGTGTGAGACTTCTTGGAGTCTGTGCTTTGATCCTTTCCTATGAGACCAGTATTAGTTTCCGTAACACCACTGCAGGTTCAATGTATTCCTTTTACATACACATTGACGATGAAACACTGAAATTACATCTGAATTAAATACAAAAGGCACAATGCCACCGTAAGGGCAAAAGGTGAGAGACTTATTCCAGTCTGTGCTTTGATCCTTTCCTATGAGACCAGTATTAGTTTCCGATACACCACCTCAGGTTCTTTGTATTCATTTTACAATCACATTGACGACGAAACACTGAAATTACATCGGAATTAGAAACAAAATGCACAATGCCGCCTTAAGTGCAAGAAGAGTGAGACTTCTTAGAGTCTGTGATTTGATCCATTCCTGTGAGACCAGTATTCGTTTCCGATACAACACTGCAGGTTCAATGTATTCCTTGGACCTTTACATTAACGACTAAACACAGAAATCGCGTCAGAATTAAATACATAAGGCACAATGCCGCCTTAAGTACAAGAATAGAGACTCTTCTTACAGTCTGTGCTTTGATCCTTTCCTGTGAAACCAGTATTAGTTTCCGATACATCACTGCAGGTTCTATGTATTCCTTGGATATTCACATTGACGATGAAACACTGAAATTACATCGGAATTAAATACAAAATGCACAATGCCACCTTAAGTGCAAAAGGAGTGAGACTTCTTATAGTCTGTGCTTTGATCCTTTCCTATGAGACCAGTATTAGTATCCGATACACCACTGCAGGTTCAATGTATTCCTTTTACATACACATTGACGATGAAACACTGATATTACATCGGAATTAAATACAAAAGGCACAATGCCACCTTAAGTACAAAAGGAGTGAGACTTCTTAGAGTCTGTGCTTTGATCCTTTCCCATGAGACCAGTATTAGTTTCCGATACACCACTGCAGGTTCAATTTATTCCTTTTACATACACATTGACGATCAAACACTGAAATTACATCGGAATTAAATACAAATGGCACAATGCCGCCTTAAATGCAAGATGAGTGAGACTTCTTAAAGTCTGTTCTTTGATCCTCTCCTATGAGACCAGTATTAGTTTCCGATACACCACAACAGGTTCAATGTATTCCTTTTACATACACATTGACGATGAAACACTGAAATTACATCGGAATTAAATTCAAAAGGCACAATGCCGCCTTAAGTGCAAGAAGAGTGAGACTTCTTAGAGTCTGTGATTTGATCCAGGCCTGTGAGACCAGTATTCGATTCCGATACACCACTGCAGGTTCAGTGTATTCCTTGGACCTTCACATAAACGACGAATTACAGATATCGCGTCGGAATTAAATACAAAAGGCGCAATGCCGCCTTAAGTACAAGAATAGAGACTCTCCTTACACTCGGTGCTTTGATCCGTTCCTGTGAGACCAGTATTAGTTTCCGATACACCACTGCAGGTACTACGTATTCCTTGGATATTCACATCGACGATGAAACACTGAAATTACATCGGAATTAAATACAAAATGCACAATGCCACCTTAAGTGCAAAAGGAGTGAGACTTCTTATAGTCTGTGCTTTGATCCGTTCCTATGAGACCAGTATTAGTTTCCGATACACTACTGCAGGTTCAATGTATTCCTTTTACATACACATTGACGATGAAACACTGAAATTACATCAGAATTAAATACAAACGGCACAATGCCGCCTTAAGTGCAAGAAGAGTGAGACTTCTTAGAGTCTGTGATTTGATCGTTTTCTATGAGACCAGTATTCGTTTCCGATACACCACTGCAGGTTCAATGTATTCCTTGGACCTTCACATTAACGACGAAACACAGAAATCGCGTCGGAATTAAATACAACTGGCACAATGCCGCCTTAAGTACAAGAATAGAGACTCTTCTTACAGTCGGTGCTTTGATCCTTTCCTGTGAGACCAGTATTAGTTTCCGATACACCACTGCAGGTTCAATGTAATCCTTTTACATACACATTGACGATGAAACACTGAAATCACATCGGAATTAAATACAAAAGGCACAATGCCACCTTAAGTGCGAAAGGAGTGAGACTTCTTAGAGTCTGTGCTTTGATCCTTTCCTATGAGACCAGTATTAGTTTCCGATACACCACTGCTGGTTCAAGGTATTCGTTTTACTAACACATTGACGAAGAAACACTGAATTTACATCGGAATTAAATACAAAAGGCACAATGCCGCCTTAAGTGCAAGTAGAGTGAGACTTCTTAGAGTCTGTGCTTTCATCCTATCCTGTGAGACCAGTTATAGTTTCCGACACACCACTGCTGGTTCAATGTATTCCTTGGACATCCACATTGACAATGTAACACAGAAATCGCATCGGAATTAAATACAAAAGGCACAATGCCGCCTTAAGTACTAGAATAGAGACTCTTCTTACAGTCGGTGCTTAGATCCTTTCCTGTGAGACCAGTATTAGTTTGCGATACACCACTGCAGGTTCTATGTATTCCTTTTACATACACATTGACGATGAAACACTGAAATTACATCGGAATTAAATACAAAAGGCACAATGCCGCCTTAAGTGCAAGAAGAGTGAGACTTCTTAGAGTCTGTGTTTTGATCCTTTCCTGTGAGACCAGTATTCGTTTCCGATACACCAGGGCAGGTTCTATGTATTCCTTGGACATTCACATTGACGATGAAACACTGAAACTGCATCGGAATTTAATACTAAAGGCAAAATGCCGTCTTAAGTGCAAGAATAGTGAGACTTCTTAGAGTCTGTGCTTTGATCCCTTCCTGAGCGACCAGTATTAGTTTCCGATACACCACTGCAGGTTCAATGTATTCCTTGGACCTTCACATTGAGGATGAAACACAGAAATCGCATCGTAATTAAATACAAAAGGCCCAATGCCGCCTTAAGTACAAGGATAGGGACTCTTCTTACAGTCGGTGCATTGATCCTTTCCTGTGAGACCAGTATTAGTTTCCGATACACCACTGCTGGTTCAATGTATTCCTTGGACTGTCACATTGACGATGACACTCTGAAATTACATCGGAATTAAATACAAAAGGCACAATGCCGCCTTAAATGCAAGAAGAGTGAGACTTCTTAGAGTCTGTACTTTGATCCTTTCCTATGAGACCAGTATTAGTTTCTGATACACCACTGCAGGTTCAATGTATTCCTTGGACTTTCACATTGACGATGAAACTCAGAAATGGCATCGGAATTAAATACCAAAGGCACAATGCCGCCTTAAGTGCAAGAAGAGTGGGACTTCTTAGAGTCTGTGATTTGATCCTTTCTTATGAGACCAGTATTCGTTTCCGATACACCACTGCAGGTTCAATGTATTCCTTGGAGCTTCACATTAACGACGAAACACAGAAATCGCGTCGGAATTAAATACAAAAGGCACAATGCCGCCATAAGTACAAGAATAGAGGCTCTTCCCACAGTCGGTGCTTTGATTCTTTCTTGTGAGACCAGTATTAGTTTCCGATACACCACTGCAGGATCTATGTATTCCTTGGATATTCACATTGACGATGAAACACTAAAATTACATCGGAATTAAATACAAAATGCACAATGCCACCTTAAGTGCAAAAGGAGTGAGACCACTTATAGTCTGTGCTTTGATCCTCTCCTATGAGACCAGTATTAGTTTCCGATACAACACTGCGGGTTCAATGTTTTCCTTTTACATACACATTGACGATGAAACACTGAAATTACATCGGAATTAAATACAAAAGGCACAATGCCACGGTAAGTGCAAAAGGTGAGAGGCTTATTCCAGTCTGTGCTTTGATCCTTTCCTATGAGACCAGTATTAGTTTCGGATACACCACTGCAGGTTCACTGTATTCATTTTACAATCACATTGACGACGAAACACTGAAATTACATCGGAATTAAATACAAAAGGCACAATGCCGCTTAAGTGCAAGAAGAGTGAGACTTCTTAGAGGCTGTGATTTGATTCTTTCCTGTGAGACCAGTATTCGTTTCCGATACACCACTGCAGGTTCAATGTATTCCTTGGACCTTCACATTAACGACGAAACACAGATATCGCGTCTTAATTAAAGACAATTGGCACAATGCCGCCTTAAGTACAAGAATAGAGACTCTTCTTACAGTCGGTGCTTTGATCCTTTCCTGTGAGACCAGTATTCGTTTCCGATACACCACTGCAGGTTCTGTATATTCCTTGGACATTCACATTGACGATGAAACACTGAAATTACATCGGAATTAAATACAAAATGCACAAAGCCACCTTAAGTGCAAAAGGAGTGAGACTTCTTATAGTCTGTGCTCTGATCCGTTCCTATGAGACCAGTATTAGTTTCCGATACACCACTGCAGGTTCAATGTATTCCTTTTACATACACATTGACGATGAAACACTGAAATTACATCAGAATTAAATACAAAAGGCACAATGCCGCCTTAAGTGCAAGAAGAGTGAGACTTCTTAGAGTCTGTGATTTGATCCTTTTCTATGAGACCAGTATTAGTTTCCGATACACCACTGCAGGTTCAATGTATTCCTTTTACATACACATTGACGATGAAACACTGAAATTACATCGGAATTAAATACAAAAGGCACAATGCCACCTTAAGTGCAAGAAGAGTGAGACTTCTTAGAGGCTGTGATTTGATCCTTTCCTGTGAGACCAGTATTCGTTTCCGATACACCACGGCAGGTTCAATGTATTTCTTTTACATACACATTGACGATGAAACACTGAAATCGCGTCGGAATTAAATACAAAAGGCACAATGCCGCCTTAAGTACAAGAATAGAGACTCTTCTTACAGTCGGTGCTTAGATCCTTTCCTGTGAGACCAGTATTAGTTTGCGATACACCACTGCAGGTTCTATGTATTCCTTTTACATACACATTGACGATGAAACACTGAAATTACAACGGAATTAAATACAAAAGGCACAATGCCGCCTTAAGTGCAAGAAGAGTGAGACTTCTTAGAGTCTGTGTTTTGATACTTTTCTGTGAGACCAGTATTCGTTTCCGATACACCACGGCAGGTTCTATGTATTCCTTGGACATTCACATTGACGATGAAACATTGAAAGTGCATCGCAATTAAATACTAAAGGCAAAATGCCGTCTTAAGTGCAAGAACAGTGAGACTTCTTAGAGTCTGTGCTTTGATCCCTTCCTGAGCGACCAGTATTAGTTTCCGATACACCACTGCCGGTTCAATGTATTCCTTGGACCTTCACATTGAGGATGAAACACAGAAATCGCATCGTAATTAAATTCAAAAGGCACAATGCCGCCTTAAGTACAAGAATAGAGACTCTTCTTACAGTCGGTGCATTGATCCTTTCCTGTGAGACCAGTATTAGTTTCCGATACACCACTGCTGGTTCAATGCATTCCTTGGACTGTCACATTGTCGATGACACTCTGAAATTACATCGGAATTAAATACAAAAGGCACAATGCCGCCTTAAATGCAAGAAGGGTGAGACTTCTTAGAGTCTGTACTTTGATCCTTTCCTATGAGACCCGATACACCACTGCAGGTTCAATGTATTCCTTGGACTTTCACAATGACGATGAAACTCAGAAATGGCATCGGAATTAAATACCAAAGGCACAATGCCGCCTTAAGTGCAAGAAGAGTGAGACTTCTTAGAGTCTGTGATTTGATCCTTTCCTATGAGACCAGTATTCGTTTCCGATACACCACTGCAGGTTCAATGTATTCCTTGGACCTTCACATTAACGACGAAACACAGAAATCGCGTCGGAATTAAATACAAAAGGCACAATGCCGCCATAAGTACAAGAATAGAGGCTCTTCACACAGTCGGTGCTTTGATTCTTTCCAGTGAGACCAGTATTAGTTTCCGATACACCACTGCAGGATCTATGTATTCCTTGGATAATCACATTGACGATGAAACACTGAAATTACATCGGAATTAAATACAAAATGCACAATGCCACCTTAAGTCCAAAGGAGTGAGACCTCTTATAGTCTGTGCTTTGATCCTTTCCTATGAGACCAGTATTAGTTTCCGATACACCACTGCAGTTTCAATGTATTCCTTTTACATACACATTGACGATGAAACACTGATATTACATCGGAATTAAATACAAAAGGCACAATGCCACCTTAAGTAGAAAAGGAGTGAGACTTCTTAGAGTCTGTGCTTTGATCCTTTCCTATGAGACCAGTATTAGTTTCCGATACAACACTGTGGGTTCAATGTTTTCCTTTTACATACACATTGACGATGAAACACTGAAATTACATCGGAATTAAATACAAAAGGCACAATGCTACCTAAAGTGCAAAAGGAGTGAGACTTCTTGGAGTCTGTGCTTTGATCCTTTCCTATGAGACCAGTATTAGTTTCCGATACACCACTGCCGTTTCAATGTATTCCTTGGACCTTCACATTGAGGATGAAACACAGAAATCGCATCGTAATTAAATACAAAAGGCACAATGCCGCCTTAAGTACAAGAATAGAGACTCTTCTTACAGTCGGTGCATTGATCCTTTCCTGTGAGACCAGTATTAGTTTCCGATACACCACTGAAAGTTCAATGTATTCCTTTTACATACACATTGACGATGAAACACTGAAATTACATCAGAATTAAATACAAAAGGCACAATGCCGCCTTAAGTGCAAGAAGAGTGAGACTTCTTAGAGTCTGTGATTTGATCCTTTTCTATGAGACCAGTATTAGTTTCCGATACACCACTGCAGGTTCAATGTATTCCTTTTACATACACATTGGCGATGAAACACTGAAATTACATCGGAATTAAATACAAAAGGCACAATGCCACCTTAAGTGCAAGAAGAGTGAGACTTCTTAGAGTCTGTGATTTGATCCTTTCCTGTGAGACCAGTATTCGTTTCCGATACACCACGGCAGGTTCAATGTATTTCTTTTACATACACATTGACGATGAAACACTGAAATCGCGTCGGAATTAAATACAAAAGGCACAATGCCCCCTTAAGTACAAGAATAGAGACTCTTCTTACAGTCGGTGCTTAGATCCTTTCCTGTGAGACCAGTATTAGTTTGCGATACACCACTGCAGGTTCTATGTATTCCTTTTACATACACATTGACGATGAAACACTGAAATTACATCAGAATTAAATACAAAAGGCACAATGCCGTCTTAAGTGCAATAACAGTGAGACTTCTTAGAGTCTGTGCTTTGATCCCTTCCTGAGCGACCAGTATTAGTTTCCGATACACCACTGCCGGTTCAATGTATTCCTTGGACCTTCTCATTGAGGATGAAACACAGAAATCGCATCGTAATTAAATACAAAAGGCACAATGCCGCCTTAAGTACAAGAATAGAGACTCTTCTTACAGTCGGTGCATTGATCCTTTCCTGTGAGACCAGTATTAGTTTCCGATACACCACTGCTGGTTCAATGCATTCCTTGGACTGTCACATTGACGATGACACTCTGAAATTACATCGGAATTAAATACAAAAGGCACAATGCCGCCATAAGTACAAGAATAGAGGCTCTTCCTACAGTCGGTGCTTTGATTCTTTCCTGTGAGACCAGTATTAGTTTCCGATACACCACTGCAGGATCTATGTATTCCTCGGATATTCACATTGACGATGAAACACTGAAATTACATCGGAATTAAATACAAAATGCACAACGCCACCTTAAGTCCAAAGGAGTGAGACCTCTTATAGTCTGTGCTTTGATCCTTTCCTATGAGACCAGTATTAGTTTCCGATACACCACTGCAGGTTCAATGTATTCCTTTTACATACACATTGACGATGAAACACTGATATTACATCGGAATTAAATACAAAAGGCACAATGCCACCTTAAGTACAAAACGAGTGAGACTTCTTAGAGGTTGTGCTTTGATCCTTTCCCATGAGACCAGTATTAGTTTCCGGTACACCACTGCAGGTTCAATGTATTCCTTTTACATACACATTGACGATGAAACACTGAAATTACATCGGAATTAAATACAAAAGGCACAATGCCGCCTTAAGTGCATGAAGAGTGAGACTTCTTAGAGTCTGTGATTTGATCCTTCCCTGTGAGACCAGTATTCGTATCCGATACACCACTGCAGGTTCAATGTATTCCTTCTACATACACATTGACGATCAAACACTGAAATTACATCGGAATTAAATACAAAAGGCACAATGCCGCCTTAAATGCAAGGTGAGTGAGACTTCTTAAAGTCTGTTCTTTGATCCTCTATTATGAGACCACTATTAGTTTCCGATACACCACTGCAGGTTCAATGTATTCCTTTTACATACACATTGACGATGAAACACTGAAATTACATCGGAATTAAATTCAAAAGGCACAATGCCGCCTTAAGTGCAAGAAGAGTAAGACTTCTTAGAGTCTGTGATTTGATCCTTGCCTGTGAGACCAGTATTCGATTCCGATACACCACTGCAGGTTCAGTGTATTCCTTGGACCTTCACATAAACGACGAATTACAGATATCGCGTCGGAATTAAATACAAAAGGCGCAATGCCGCCTTAAGTACAAGAATAGAGACTCTTCTTACAGTCGGTGCATTGATCCATTCCTGTGAGACCAGTATTAGTTTCCGATACACCACTGCAGGTTCTATGTATTCTTTGGATATTCACATTGACGATGAAACACGGAAATTACATCGGAATTAAATACAAAATGCACAATGCCACCTTAAGTGCAAAAGGAGTGAGACTTCTTATAGTCTGTGCTTTGATCCGTTCCTATGAGACTAGTATTAGTTTCCGATACACCACTGCAGGTTCAATGTATTCCTTTTACAAACACATTGACGATGAATCACTGAAATTACATCAGAATTAAATACAAAAGGCACAATGCCGCCTTAAGTGCACGATGAGTGAGACTTCTTAGAGTCTGTGATTTGATCCTTTTCTATGAGCCCAGTATTCGTTTCCGATACACGACTGCAGGTTCATTGTATTCCTTGGACCTTTACATTAACGACGAAACACAGAAATCGCGTCGGAATTAAATACAACTGGCACAATGCCGCCTTAAGTACAAGAATTGAGACTCTTCTTACAGTCGGTGCTTTGATCCATTCCTGTGAGACCAGTATTAGTTTCCGATACACCACTGCAGGTTCTATGTATTCCTTGGACATTCACATTGACGATGAAACACTGAAATTACATCGGAATTAAATACAAAAGGCACAATGCCGCCTTAAATGCAAGAAGAGTGAGACTTCTTAAAGTCTGTGCTTTGATCCTTTCCTATGAGACCAGTATTAGTTTCCGATACACCACTGCAGGTTCAATGTATTCCTTTTACATACACATTGACGATGAAACACTGAAATTACATCGGAATTAAATACAAAAGGCACAATGCCGCCTTAAGTGCAAGAAGAGTGAGTCTTCTTAGAGTCTGTGATTTGATCCTTTCCTGTGAGACCAGTATTCGTTTCCGATACACCACGGCAGGTTCAATGTATTTCTTTTACATACACATTGACGATGAAACACTGAAATCGCGTCGGAATTAAATACAACTGGCACAATGCCGCCTTAAGTACAAGAATAGAGACTCTTCTTACAGTCGGTGCTTAGATCCTTTCCTGTGAGACCAGTATTAGTCTGCGATACCCCACTGAGGGTTCTATGTATTCCTTTTACATACACATTGACGATGAGACACTGAAATTACATCGGAATTAAATACAAAAGGCACAATGCCGCCTTAAGTGCAAGAAGAGTGAGACTTCTTAGAGTCTGTGTTTTGATCCTTTCCTATGAGACCAGTATTCGTTTCCGATACACCACTGCAGGTTCTATGTATTCCTTGGACTTTCACATTGACGATGAAACACTGAAAGTGCATCGGAATTAAATACTAAAGGCAAAATGCCGTCTTAAGTGCAAGAACAGTGAGACTTCTTAGAGTCTGTGCTTTGATCCCTTCCTGAGCGACCAGTATTAGTTTCCGATACACCACTGCAGGTTCAATGTATTCCTTGGACCTTCACATTGAGGATGAAACACAGAAATCGCATCGTAATTAAATACAAAAGGCACAATGCAGCCTTAAATACAAGAATAGAGACTCTTCTTACAGTCGGTGCATTGATCCTTTCCTGTGAGACCAGTATTAGTTTCCGATACACCACTGCTGGTTCAATGTATTCCTTGCACTGTCACATTGACGATGACACTCTGAAATTACATCGGAATTAAATACAAAAGGCACAATGCCGCCTAAAATGCAAGAAGAGTGAGACTTCTTAGAGTCTGTGATTTGATCCTTTCCTATGAGACCATTATTCGTTTCCGATACACCACTGCAGGTTCAATGTATTCCTTGGACCTTCACATTAACGACGAAACACAGAAATCGCGTCGGAATTAAATACAAAAGGCACAATGCCGCCATAAGTACAAGAATAGTGGCTCTTCCTACAGTCGGTGCTTTGATTCTTTCCTGTGAGACCAATATTAGTTTCCGATACACCACTGCAGGATCTATCTATTCCTTGGATATTCACATTGACGATGAAACACTGAAATTACATCGGAATTAAATACAAAATGCACAATGCCACCTTAAGTGCAAAAGGAGTGAGACCTCTTATAGTCTGTGCTTTGATCCTTTCCTATGAGACCAGTATTAGTTTCCGATACACCACTGCAGGTTCAATGTATTCCTTTTACATACACATTGACGATGAAACACTGATATTACATCGGAATTAAATACAAAAGGCACAATGCCACCTTAAGTAGAAAAGGAGTGAGACTTCCTAGAGTCTGTGCTTTGATCCTTTCCTATGAGACCAGTATTAGTTTCCGATACAACACTGCGGGTTCAATGTTTTCCTTTTACATACACATTGACGATGAAACACTGAAATAACATCGGAATTAAATACAAAAGGCACAATGCTACCTTAAGTGCAAAAGGTGTGAGACTTCTTGGAGTCTGTGCTTTGATCCTGTAATATGAGACCAGTATTAGTTTCCGAAACACCACTGCAGGTTCAATGTATTCCTTTTACATACACATTGACGATGAAACACTGAAATTACATCGGTATTAAATACAATAGGCACAATGCCGCCTTAAGTAGAAGAATAGAGACTCTTCTTACAGTCGGTGCTTTGATCCTTTCCTGTGAGACCAGTATTAGTTTCCGATACACCACTGCAGGTTCAATGTATTACTTTTACATACTCATTGACGATGAAACACTGAAATTACATCGGAATTAAATACAAAAAGCACAATGCCGCCTTAAGTGCAAGAATAGAGACTCTTCTTACAGTTGGTGCTTTGATCCTTTCCTGTGAGACCAGTATTAGTTTCCGATACACCACTGCCGGTTCTATGTATTCTTTGGACATTCACATTGACGATGAAACACTGAAATTACATCGGAATTAAATACAAAAGGCACAATGCCGCCTTAAGTGGAAGAAGAGTGAGACTTCTTAGAGTCTGTGTTTTCATCATCTCCTGTCAGACCAGTATTAGTTACCGATACACCACGGCAGGTTCAATGTATTTCTTTTACATACACATTGACGATGAAACACTGAAAGTGCATCGGAATTAAATACTAAAGGCAAAATGCCGTCTTAAGTGCAAGAAGAGTGAGACTTCTTAGAGTCTGTGCTTTGATCCCTTCCTGAAAGACCAGTATTAGTTTCCGATACACCACTGCAGGTTCAATGTATTCCTTGGACTTTCGCATTGACGATGAAACACAGAAATCGCGTCGGAATTAAATACAAAAGGCACAATGCCGCCTTAAGTACAAGAATGGAGACTCTTCTTACAGTCGGTGTTTTGATCCTTTCCTGTGAGACCAGTATTAGCTTCCGATACGCCTCTGCAGGTACAAAGTATTCCTTGGACATTCACATTGACGATGAAACACTGAAATTACAACGGAATTAAATACAAAAGGCAAAATGCCGCCTTAAGTGCAAGAATAGAGACTCTTCTTACAGTCGGTGCTTTGATCCTTTCCTATGAGACCAGTATTAGTTTCCGATATACCACTGCAGGTTCAATGTATTCCGTTTACATACACATTGACAATGAAACACTGAAATTACATCGGAATTAAATACAATAGGCACAATGCCGCCTTACGTTCAAGAAGAGTGGGATATCTTAGAGTCAGTGCTTTGATCCTTTCCTGTGAGACCAGTATTAGTTTCCGATACTCCACTGCAGGTTCAATGTATTCCTTGGACTTTCACATTGACGATGAAACTCAGAAATGGCATCGGAATTAAATACCAAAGGCACAATGCCGCCTTAAGTGCAAGAAGAGTGAGACTTCTTAGAGTCTGTGATTTGATCCTTTCCTATGAGACCAGTATTCGTTTCCGATACACCACTGCAGGTTCAATGTATTCCTTGGACCTTCACATTAACGACGAAACACAGAAATCGCGTCGGAATTAAATACAAAAGGCACAATGCCGCCATAAGTACAAGAATAGAGGATCTTCCAACAGTCGGTGCTTTGATTCTTTCCTGTGAGACCAGTATTAGTTTCCGATACACGACTGCAGGATCTATGTATTCCTTGGATATTCACATTGACGATGAAACACTGAAATTACATCGGAATTAAATACAAAATGCACAATGCCACCTTAAGTGCAAAAGGAGTGAGACCTCTTATAGGCTGTGCTTTGATCCTTTCCTATGAGACCAGTAATAGTTTCCGATACACCACTGCAGGTTCAATGTATTCCTTTTACATTACACATTGACGATGAAACACTGATATTGCATCGGAATTAAATACAAAAGGCACAATGCCACCTTAAGTAGAATAGGAGTGAGACTTCTTAGAGTCTGTGCTTTGATCATTTCCTATGAGACCAGTATTAGTTTCCGATACTACACTGCGGGTTCAATGTTTTCCTTTTACATACACATTGACGATGAAACACTGAAATTACATCGGAATTAAATACAAAAGGCATAATGCTACCTTAAGTGCAAAAGGTGTGAGACTTCTTGGAGTCTGTGCTTTGATCCTTTCCTATGAGACCAGTATTAGTTTCCGAAACACCACTGCAGGTTCAATGTATTCCTTTTACATACACATTGACGATGAAACACTGAAATTACATCTGAATTAAATACAAAAGGCACAATGCCACCGTAAGTGCAAAAGGTGAGAGGCTTATTCCAGTTTGTGCTTTGATCCTTTCCTATGAGACCAGTATTAGTTTCCGATACACCACTGCAGGTTCATTGTATTCATTTTACAATCACATTGACGACGAAACACTGAAATTACATCGGAATTAAATACAAAAGGCACAATGCCGCCTTAAGTGCAAGAAGAGTGAGACTTCTTAGTGTCTGTGATTTGATCCTTTCCTGTGAGACCAGTATTCGTTTCCGATACACCACTGCAGGTTCAATGTATTCCTTGGACCTTTACATTAACGACTAAACACAGAAATCGCGTCTGAATTAAATACAAAAGGCACAATGCCGTCTTAAGTACAAGAATAGAGACTCTTCTTACAGTCTGTGCTTTGATCCTTTCCTGTGAATCCAGTATTAGTTTCCGATACACCACTGCAGGTTCTATGTATTCCTTGGATATTCACATTGACGATGAAACACTGAAATTACATCGGAATTAAATATAAATTGCACAATGCCACCTTAAGTGCAAAAGGAGTGAGACATCTTATAGTTTGTGCTTTGATCCTTTCCTATGAGACCAGTATTAGTTTCCGATACACCACTGCAGGTTCAGTGTATTCCTTTTACATACATATTGACGATGAAACACTGATATTACATCGGAATTAAATACAAAAGGCACAATGGCACCTTAAGTACAAGACGAGTGAGACTTCTTAGAGTCTGTGCTTTGATCCTTTCCCATGAGACCAGTATTAGTTTCCGATACACCACTGCAGGTTCAATGTATTCCTTTTACATACACATTGACGATGAAACACTGAAATTACATCAGAATTAAATACAAAAGGCACAATGCCGCCTTAAGTGCATGAAGAGTGAGACTTCTTAGAGTCTGTGATTTGATCCTTCCCTGTGAGATTAGATTTCGTTTCCGATACACCACTGCAGGTTCAATGTATTCCTTTACATACACATTGACGATCAAACACTGAAATTACATCGGAATTAAATACAAAAGGCACAATGCCGCCTTAAATGCAAGATGAGTGAGACTTCTTAAAGTCTGTTCTATGATCCTCTCCTATGAGACCAGTATTAGTTTCCGATACACCACTGCAGGTTCAATGTATTCCCTTTACATACACATTGACGATGAAACACTGAAATTACATCGGAATTCAATTCAAAAGGCACAATGCCGCCTTAAGTGCAAGAAGAGTGAGACTTCTTAGAGTCTGTGATTTGATCCTTGCCTGTGAGACCAGTATTCGATTCCGATACACCATTGCAGGTTCAGTGTATTCCTTGGACCTTCACATAAACGACGAATTACAGATATTGCGTCGGAAATAATACAAAAGGCGCAATGCCGCCTTAAGTACACGAATAGAGACTCTTCTTACAGTCGGTGCTTTGATCCTTTCCTGTGAGACCAGTATTAGTTTCCGATACACCACTGCAGGTTCTATGTATTCCTTGGATATTCACATTGACGATGAAACACTGAAATTACATCGGAATTAAATACAAAATGCACAATGCCACCTTAAGTGCAAAAGGAGTGAGACTTCTTATAGTCTGTGCTTTGGTCCTTTCCTATGAGACCAGTATTAGTTTCCGATACACCACTGCAGGTTCAATGTATTCCTTTTACATACACATTGACGATGAAACACTGAAATTACATCGGAATTAAATACGAAAGGCACAATGCCGCCTTAAGTGCAAGAAGAGTGAGACTTCTTAGAGTCTGTGATTTGATCCTTTCCTATGAGACAAGTATTCGTTTCCGATACACCACTGCAGGTTCAATGTATTCCTTGGACCTTCACATTAACGACGAAACACAGAAATCGCGTCGGAATTAAATACAACTGGCACAATGCCGCCTTAAGTACAAGAATAGAGACTCTTCTTACAGTCGGTGCTTTGATCCTTTCCTGTGAGACCAGTACTAGTTTCCGATACACCACTGCAGGTTCAATGTATTCCTTTTACATACTCATTGACGATGAAACACTGAAATTACATCGGAATTAAATACAAAAGGCACAATGCCGCCTTAAGTGCAAGAATAGAGACTCTTCTTACAGTCGGTGCTTTGATCCTTTCCTGTGAGACCAGTATTAGTTTCCGATACACCACTGCAGGTTCTATGTATTCTTTGGACATTCACATTGACGATGAAACACTGAAATTACATCGGAATTAAATACAAAAGGCACAATGCCGCCTTAAGTGGAAGAAGAGTGAGACTTCTTAGAGTCTGTGTTTTCATCCATTCCTGTCAGACCAGTATTAGTTACCGATACACCATGGCAGTTTCAATGTATTTCTTATACATACACATTGACGATGAAACACTGTAAGTGCATCGGAATTAAATACTAAAGGCAAAATGCCGTCTTAAGTGCAAGAAGAGTAAGACTTCTTAGAGTCTGAGCTTTGATCCCTTCCTGAGAGACCAGTATTAGTTTCCGATACACCACTGCAGGTTCAATGTATTCCTTGGACCTTCACATTGACGATGAAACACAGAAATCGCGTCGGAATTAAATACAAAAGGCACAATGCCGCCTTAGGTACAATAATAGAGACTCTTCTTACAGTCGGTGCTTTGATCCTTTCCTGTGAGACCAGTATTAGCCTCCGATACGCCACTGCAGGTTCAATGTATTCCTTGGACATTCACATTGACGATGAAACACTGAAATTACAACGGAATTAAATACAAAAGGCAAAATGCCGCCTTAAATGCAAGAAGAGTGAGACTTCTTAGAGTCTGTGCTTTGATTCTTTCCTATGGGATCAGTATTAGTTTCCGATACACCACTGCAGGTTCAATGTATTCCTTTTACATATACATTGACGATGAAACACTGAAATTACATCGGAATTAAATACAAAAGGCACAATGCCGCCTTAAGTACTAGAATATAGACTCTTCTTATAGTCGGTGCTTTGATCCATTCCTGTGAGACCAGTATTAGTTTCCGATACACCACTGCAAATTCAATGTATTCCTTGGACATTCACATTGACGACGAAACACTGAAATTACATCGGAATTAAATACAAAAGGCACAACGCCGCCTTAAGTGCAAGAAGAGTGAGACTTCTTAGAGTCTGTGCTTTTATCCTTTCCTATGAGCCCAGTATTAGTTTCCGATACACCACTGCAGGTTCAATGTATTCCTTTTACATACACATTGATGATGAAACACTGAAATTACATCGGAATTAAATACAAAAGGCACAATGCCACCTTAAGTGCAAAAGGAGTGAGACTTCTTAGAGTCTGTGCTTTGATCCTTTCCTATGAGACCAGTTTTAGTTTCCGATACACCACTGCTGGTTCAAGGTATTCCTTTTACTTACACATTGACGATGAAACACTGAAATTACATCGGAATTAAATACAAGAGGCACAATGCCGCCTTAAGTGCAAGTAGAGTGAGACTTCTTAGAGTCTGTGCTTTGATCCTTTCCTGTGAGACCAGTTATAGTTTCCGATACACCACTGCAGGTTCAATGTATTCCTTTTACATACACATTGACGATGAAGCACTGAAATTACATCGGAATTAAGTTCAAAAGGCACAATGCCACCTTAAGTGCAAAAGGAGTGACACTTCTTAGAGTCTGTACTTTGATCCTTTCCTATGAGACCAGTATTGGTTTCCGATACACCACTGCTGGTTCAAGGTATTCCTTTTACTTACACATTGACGATGAAACACTTAAATTACATCGGAATTAAGTACAAAAGGCACAATGCCGCCTTAAGTGCAAGAAGTGTGAGACTTCTTAGAGTCAGTGATTTGATCCATTCCTGAGAGACCAGTATTCGTTACCGATACACCACTGCAGGTTCAATGTATTTCTTTTACATACACATTGACGATGAATCACTGAAATTACATCGGAATTAAATACAAAAGGCACTATGCCGCCTTAAATGCAAGAAGAGTGAGACTTCTTAAAGTCTGTGCTTTGATCCGCTCCTATGAGACCAGTATTAGTTTCCGATACACCACTGCAGGTTCAATGTATTCCTTTTACATACACATTGATGATGAAACACTGAAATTACATCGGAATTAAATACAAAAAGCACAATGCCGCCTTAAGTGCAAGAAGAGTGAGACTTCTTAGAGTCTGTGATTTGATCCCTTCCTGTGAGACCTGTATTCGTTTCCGATACACCACTGCAGGTTCAATGTATTCCTTGGACCTTCACATAAACGACGAAACACAGAAATCGCGTCGGAATTAAATATAAAAGGCACAATGCCGCCTTAAGTACAAGAATAGAGACTCTTCTTACAGTCGGTGCTTTGATCCTTTCCTGTGAGACCAATATTAGTTTCCGATACACCACTGCAGGTTCTATGTATTCCTTGGATATTCACATTGACGATGAAACACTGAAATTACATTGGAATTAAATACAAAATGCACAATGCCACATTAAGTGCAAAAGGAGTGAGACTTCTTATAGTCTGTGCTTCGATCCTTTCCTGTGAGGCCAGTATTCGTTTCCGATACACCACTGCAGGTTCTATGTATTCCTTGGACATTCACATTGACGATGAGACACTGAAATTTCATCGGAATTAAATATAAAAGGCACAATGCCGCCGTAAATGCAAGAAGAGTGATACTTCTTAAAGTCTGTGCTTTGATCCTTTCCTATGAGACCAGTATTAGTTTCCGATACACCACTGCAGGTTCAATGTATTCCTTTTAGATACACATTGACGATGAAACACTGAAATTACATCGGAATTAAATACGAAAGGCACAATGCCGCCTTAAGTGCAAGAAGAGTGAGACTTCTTAGAGTCTGTGATTTGATCCTTTCCTCTGAGACCATTATTCATTTCCGATACACCACTGCCGGTTCAATGTATTCCTTGAACGTTCACATTAACGACGAAACACAGAAATCGCGTCGGAATTAAATACAAAAGGCACAATGCCGCCTTGAGTACAAGAATCGAGACTCTTCTTACAGTCGGTACTTTGATCCTTTCCTGTGAGACCAGTATTAGTTTCCGATACACCACTGCAGGTTCTATGTATTCCTTGGATATTCAGATTGACGATGAAACACTGAAATTACATCGGAATTAAATACAAAATGCACAATGCCACCTTAAGTGCAAAAGGAGTGAGACTTCTTATAGTCTGTGCTTTGATCCTTCCCTATGAGACCAGTATTAGTTTCCGATAGAATACTGCAGGTTCAATGTATTACTTTTACATACACATTGATGATGAAACACTGAAATTACATCGGAATTAAATACAAAAGGCACAATGCCACCTTAAGTGCAAAAGGAGTGAGACTTCTTAGAGTCTGTGCTTTGATCCTTTCCTATGAGACCAGTTTTAGTTTCCGATACACCACTGCTGGTTCAAGGTGTTCATTTTACTTACACATTGACGATGAAACACTGAAATTACATCGGAATTAAATACAAGAGGCACAATGCCGCCTTAAGTGCAAGTAGAGTGAGACTTCTTAGAGTCTGTGCTTAGATCCTTTCCTGTGAGACCAGTTATAGTTTCCGATACACCACTGCAGGTTCAATGTATTCCTTTTACATACACATTGACGATGAAGCACTGAAATTACATCGGAATTAAGTACAAAAGGCACAATGCCCCTTAAGTGCAAAAGGAGTGACACTTCTTAGAGTCTGTACTTTGATCCTTTCCTATGAGACCAGTATTGGTTTCCGATACACCACTGCTGGTTCAAGGTATTCCTTTTACTTACACATTGACGATGAAACACTTAAATTACATCGGAATTAAGTACAAAAGGCACAATGCCGCCTTAAGTGCAAGAAGTGTGAGACTTCTTAGAGTCAGTGATTTGATCCTTTCCTGAGAGACCAGTATTCGTTACCGATACACCACTGCAGGTTCAATGTATTTGTTTTACATACACATTGACGATGAAACACTTAAATTACATCGGAATTAAATATAAAAGACACAATGCCGCCTTAAGTACAAGAATAGAGACTCTTCTTACAGTCAGTGCTTTGATCCTTTCCTGTGAGACCAATATTAGTTTCCGATACACCACTGCAGGTTCTATGTATTCCTTGGATATTCACATTGACGATGAAACACTGAAATTACATTGGAATTAAATACAAAATGCACAATGCCACATTAAGTGCAAAAGGAGTGAGACTTCTTATAGTCTGTGCTTTGATCCTTTCCTATGAGACCAGTATTAGTTTCCGATACACCACTGCAGGTACAATGTATTCCTTTCAGATACACATTGACGATGAAACACTGAAATTACATCGGAATTAAATACGAAAGGCACAATGCCGCCTTAAGTGCAAGAAGAGTGAGACTTCTTAGAGTCTGTGATTTGATCCTTTCCTCTGAGACCATTATTCATTTCCGATACACCACTGCAGGTTCAATGTATTCCTTGAACCTTCACATTAACGACGAAACACAGAAATCGCGTCGGAATTAAATACAAAAGGCACAATGCCGCCTTGAGTACAAGAATAGAGACTCTTCTTACAGTCGGTACTTTGATCCTTTCCTGTGAGACCAGTATTAGTTTCCGATACACCACTGCAGGTTCTATGTATTCCTTGGATATTCAGATTGACGATGAAACACTGAAATTACATCGGAATTAAATACAAAATGCACAATGCCACCTTAAGTGCAAAAGGAGTGAGACTTCTTATACTCTGTGCTTTGATCCTTCCCTATGAGACCAGCATTAGTTTCCGATACACCACTGCAGGTTCAATGTATTCCTTTTACATACACATTGACGATGAAACACTGATATTACGTCGGAATTAAATACAAAAGGCACAATGCCACCTTAAGTACAAAAGGAGTGAGACTTCTTAGAGTCTGTACTTTGATCCTTTCCTATGAGACCAGTATTAGTTTCCGATAGAATACTGCAGGTTCAATGTATTCCTTTAACATACACATTGACGATGAAACACTGAAATTACATCGGAATTAAATACAAAAGGCAAAATTCCGCCTTAAATGCAAGAAGAGTGAGACTTCTTAGAGTCTGTGCTTTGATTCTTTCCTATGAGATCAGTATTAGTTTCCGATACACAACTGCAGGTTCAATGTATTCCATTTACATATACATTGACGATGAAACACTGAAATTACATCGGAATTAAATACAAAAGGCACAATGCCGCCTTAAGTGCAAGAAGAGTGAGACTTCTTAGAGTCTGTGCGTTGATCCTTTCCTGTGAGACCAGTATTATTTTCCGATACACCACTGAAGGTTTAATGTATTCCTTGGACCTTCACATTGACGACAAAACACGGAAATCGCATCGGAATTAAATACAAAAGGCACAATGCCGCCTTAAGTACTAGAATATAGACTCTTCTTACAGTCGGTGCTTTGATCCTTTGCTGTGAGACCAGTATTAGTTTCCGATACACCACTGCAAATTCAATGTATTCCTTGGACATTCACATTGACGATGAAACACTGGAATTACATCGGAATTAAATAGAAAAGGCACAATGCCGACTTAAATGCAAAAAGGGTGAGACTTCTTAGAGTCTGTGTTTCATCCTTTCCTATGACACCAGTATTAGTTTCCGATACACCACTGCAGGTTCAATGTATTCTTTTTACATACACATTGACGATGAAACACTGAAATTGCATCGGAGTTAAATACAAAACGCACAATGCCACCTTAAGTGCAAAAGGAGTGAGACTTCTTAGAGTCTATGCTTTGATCCTTTCCTATGAGACCAGTATTAGTTTCCGATACACCACTGCTGGTTCAAGGTATTCCTTTTACTTACACATTGACGATGAAACACTGAAATTACATCGGAATTAAATACAAAAGGCACAATGCCGCCTTAAGTGCAAGTAGAGTGAGACTTCTTAGAGTCTGTGCTTTGATCCTCTCCTGTGAGACCAGTTATAGTTTCCGATACACCACTGCGGGTTCAATGTATTCCTTGGACCTTAGCATTAACGATGAACCACAGTAATCGCGTCGGAATTAAATACAAAAGACACAACGCCACCTTAGGTACAAGAATAGAGACTCTTCTTACAGTCGGTGCTTTGATTCTTTCCTGTGAGACCAGTATTAGTTTGCGATACACCACTGCAAGTTCAATGTATTCCTTTTACAGACACATTGACGATGAAACACTGAAATTACATCGGAATTAAATACAAATGGCACAATGCCACCGTAAGTGCAAAAGGTCAGAGACTTCATCCAGTCTGTGCTTTGATCCATTCCAATGAGACCAGTATTAGTTGCCGATACATCACTGCAGGTTCAATGTATTCCTTTTACATACACATTGACGATGAAACACTGAAATTACATCGGAATTAAGTACAAAAGGCACAATGCCACCATAAGTGCAAAAGGAGTGAGACTTCTTAGAGTCTGTACTTTGATCCTTTCCTATGAGACCAGTATTGGTTTCCGATACACCACTGCAGGTTCAATGTATTTCTTTTACATACACATTGACGATGAAACACTTAAATTACATCGGAATTAAGTACAAAAGGCACAATGCCGCCTTAAGTGCAAGATGAGTGAGATTTCTTAGAGTCTGTGATTTGATCCTTTCCAGAGAGACCAGTATTAGTTTCCGATACATCACTGCAGGTTCAATGTATTCCTTGGAGCTTCACATTAACGATGAAACACAGAAATCGCATCGGAATTAAATACAAAAGGCACAACGCCGCCTTAAGTAGAAGAATTGAGACTCTTCTTACAGTCGGTGATTTGATCCTTTCCTTTGAGACCAGTATTAGTTACCGATACACCAGTGCTGGTTCTATGTATTCCTTGGAAATTCACATTGACGATGAAGCACTGAAATTACATCGGAATTAAATACAAAAGGCACAATGCCGCCTTAAGTGCAAGAAGATCGAGACTTCTTAGAGTCTGTGCTTTGACCTTTTCCTGTGAGACCAGTGTTAGTTTCCGATACTCCACTGCAGTTTCTATGTATTCCTTGGACCTACACATTGGCGATGAAACACAGAAATCGCATCGGAATTAAATACAAAAGGCACAATGCCGCCTTAAGTACAAGAGTAAAGACTCTTCTTACAGTCGGTGCTCTTGAGCATTCCCTGAGAGACCAGTATTAGTTTCCGATACACCACTGCAGGTTGAAGGTATTCCTTGGACCTTCACATTGACGATGAAACACAGAAATCGCATCGGAATTAAATACAAAAGGCACAACGCCGCCTTAAGTACAAGAATTGAGGCATTTCTTACAGTTGGTGCTTTGATCCTTTCCTGTGAGACCAGTATTAGTTCCCTATACACCACTGCTGGGTCTATCTATTCCTTGGTCATTCACATTGACGATGAAACACTGAGATTACATCGGAATTAATACAAAAGTCACAATGCCGGCTTAAGTGCAAGAAGAGAGAGATTTCTTAGAGTCTCTGCTTTGTTCCTATCCTGTGAGACCTGTGTTAGTTTCCGATACTCGACTACAGGTTCAATGTATTCCTTGGACTTTCACATTGACGATGAAACACAGAAATGGCATCGGAATTAAATACCAAAGGCAAAATGCCGCCTTAAGTACAAGAATAAAGACTCTTCTTACAGTCGGTGTTTTGAGCATTCCCTGTGAGACCAGTATTAGTTTCCGAAACACCACTGCAGGTTCAATGTATTCCTTGGACCTTCACATTGACGATGAAACGCAGAAATTGCATCGGAATTAAATACAAAAGGCACAATGCCGCCTTAAGTACAAGAATAGAGACTCTTCTTACAGTCGGTGCATTGATCCTTTCCTGTGAGACCAGTATTAGTTTCCGATACACCACAGCAGGTTCAATGTATTCCTTGGACATTCACATTGACGATGAAACACTGAAATTACATCGGAATTAAATTCAAAAGGCACAATGCCGCCTTAAATGCAAGAAGAGTGAGACTTCGTAGAGTCTGTGCTTTGATCCTTTCCTATGAGACCAGTATTAGTTTCCGATACACCACTGCAGGTTCAATGTATTCCTTGGACCTTCACATTGACGATGAAACACAGAAATCGCATCGGAAATATATACAAAAGGTACGACGCCGCCTTAAGTACAAGAATTGAGACTCTTCTTAAAGTCGGTGCTTTGATCCTTCCCTGTGAGACCAGTATTAGTTTCCGATACACCACTGCTGGTTCTATGTATTCCTTGCACCATCACATTGACGATGAAACACAGAAATCGCTTCGGAATTTAATACAAAAGGCACAACGCCGCCTTAAGTGCAAGAAGAGTGAGACACCTTAGAGTCAGTGCTTTGATCCTTTCCTGTGCGACCAGACTTAGTTTCCGATACACCACTGCAGGTTCCATGTATTCCTTGGACCTTCACATTGACGATGAAACACAGAAAACGCATTGGGATTAAATACAAAGGGCACAATGCCGCCTTAAATACAAGAATAGAGACTCTTCTTACAGTCGGTGCTCTGATCCTTTCCTGTGAGTCCAGTATTAGATTCCGATACAGCACTGCTGATTCTATGTATTCACTGGACATTCACATTGACGATGAAACACTGTAATTACATCGGAAATAAATACAAAAGGCACGATGCCACCTTACGTGCAAGAAGAGTAAGACTTCTTGGAGTCTGTGCTTTGATCCTTTCCTGTGAGACCAGTGTTAGTTTCCGATACTCCACTGCAGGGTCAATGCATTCCTTGGACCTTCATATTGACGATGAAACACAGAAATCGCTTCGGAATTAAATACAAAAGGAACAATGCAGCCTTAAGTTCAAGAATAAAGACTCTTCTTACAGTCGGTGCTTTGATCCTTTCCTGTGAGACCAGTATTAGTTTCCGATACACCACTGCTGGTTCTATGTATTCCGTGCACCATCACATTGACGATGAAACACAGAAATCGCATCGGAATTTAATACAAAAGGCACAACGCCGCCTTAAGTACAAGAATTGCCACTCTTCTTACAGTCGGTGCTTTGATCCTTTCCTGTGAGACCAGTATTAGTTTCCGATACACCACTGCAGGTTCAATGTATTCCTTGGACCTTCACATTGACGATGAAACACAGAAATCGCATCGGAATTAAATACAAAAGGCACAATGCCGCATTAAATGCAAGAAGAGTGAGACTTCGTAGAGTCTGTGCTTTGATCCTTTCCTATGAGACCAGTATTAGGTTCCGATACACCACCGCAGGTTCAATGTATTCCTTTACATACACATTGACGATGAAACACTGAAATTACTTCGGAATTAAATACAAAAACCATAATGCCGCTTTAAGTGCAAGAAGAGTGAGACTTCTTAGAGTCAGTGTTTTGATCCTTTCCTGTGCGACCAGACTTAGTTTCCGATACACCACTGCAGGTTCAATGTATTCCTTTGACCTTCACATTGACGATGAAACACAGAAATCGCATCGGAATTAAATACAAAAGGCACATCCCCGCCTTAAGTACAAGAATTGAGACTCTTCTTACAGTCGGTGCTTTGATCCTTTCCTGTGAGACCAGTATCCGTTTCCGATACACCACTGGTAGTTCAATGTATTCCTTGGACATTCACAATGACGATGAAAAACTGAAATTACATCGGAATTAAATACAAAAGGCAGAATGCCGCCTTAAGTGCAAGGAGAGGGAGACTTCTTAGAATCTGTGCTTTGATCCTTTCCTGTGAGACCAGTGTTAGTTTCCGATACTCCACTGCAGGTTCAATGTATTCCTTTTACATACACATTGACGATGAAACACTGAAATTACATCGGAATTAAATACAAAAGGCACAATGCCGCCTTAAGTTCAAGAAGATTGAGACTTCATTGAGTCTGTGCTTTGATCCTTTCCTGTGACACCAGTCTTAGTTTCCGATACACCACTGCAGGTTCAATGTAATGCTTGGACCTTCGCATTGACGATGAAACACAGAAAACGCATTGGGAATAAATACAAAGGGCACAACGCCGCCTTAAGTACATGAATAGAGACTCTTCTTACAGTCGGTGCTCTGATCCTTTCCTGTGAGTCCAGTATTAGTTTCCGATACACCTATGCAGGTTCAATGTATCCCTTTTACATACACATTGACGATGAAACACTGAAATTACACCGGAATTAAATACAAAAGGCACAATGCCGCCTTAAATGCAAGAAGAGTGAGACTTCTTAGAGTCTGTGATTTGATCCTTTCCTATGACACCAGTATTAGTTTCCGATACACCACTGCAAGTTCAATGTATTCGTTGGACCTTCACATTGAGGATGAAACACAGAAATCGCATCGAAAGTAAATACGAAAGGCACAATGCCGCCTTAAGTGGAAGAAGAGTGAGACTTCTTAGAGTCTGTGTTTTCATCCATTCCTGTCAGACCAGTATTAGTTACCGATACACCACGGCAGGTTCAATGTATTTCTTTTACATACACATTGACGATGAAACACTGAAAGTGCATCGGAATTAAATACTAAAGGCAAAATGCCGTCTTAAGTGCAAGAAGAGTGAGACTTCTTAGAGTCTGTGCTTTGATCCCTTCCTGAGAGACCAGTATTAGTTTCCGATACACCACTGCAGGTTCAATGTATTCCTTGGACTTTCGCATTGACGATGAAACACAGAAATCGCTTCGGAATTAAATACAAAAGGCACAATGCCGCCTTAAGTACAAGAATAGAGACTCTTCTTACAGTCGGTGCTTTGATCCTTTCCTGTGAGACCAGTATTAGCTTCCGATACGCCACTGCAGGTTCAAAGTATTCCTTGGACATTCTCATTGACGATGAAACACTGAAATTACAACGGAATTAAATACAAAAGGCAAAATGCCGCCTTCAGTGCAAGAATAGAGACTCTTCTTACAGTCGGTGCTTTGATCCTTTCCTATGAGACCAGTATTAGTTTCCGATATACCACTGCAGGTTCAATGTATTCCGTTTACATACACATTGACAATGAAACACTGAAATTACATCGGAATTAAATACAATAGGCACAATGCCGCCTTACGTGCAAGAAGAGTGGGATTTCTTAGAGTCAGTGCTTTGATCCTTTCCTGTGAGACCAGTATTAGTTTCCGATACTCCACTGCAGGTTCAATGTATTCCTTGGACTTTCACATTGACGATGAAACTCAGAAATGGCATCGGAATTAAATACCAAAGGCACAATGAAGCCTTAAGTGCAAGAAGAGTGAGACTTCTTAGAGTCTGTGATTTGATCCTTTCCTATGAGACCAGTATTCGTTTCCGATACACCACTGCAGGTTCAATGTATTCCTTGGACCTTCACATTAACGACGAAACACAGAAATCGCGTCGGAATTAAATACAAAAGGCACAATGCCGCCATAAGTACAAGAATAGAGGATCTTCCAACAGTCGGTGCTTTGATTCTTTCCTGTGAGACCAGTATTAGTTTCCGATACACGACTGCAGGATCTATGTATTCCTAGGATATTCACATTGACGATGAAACACTGAAATTACATCGGAATTAAATACAAAATGCACAATGCCACCTTAAGTGCAAAAGGAGTGAGACCTCTTATAGTCTGTGCTTTGATCCTTTCCTATGAGACCAGTATTAGTTTCCGATACACCACTGCAGGTTCAATGTATTCCTTTTACATACACATTGACGATGAAACACTGATATTACATCGGAATTAAATACAAAAGGCACAATGCCACCTTAAGTAGAAAAGGAGTGAGACTTCTTAGAGTCTGTGCTTTGATCATTTCCTATGAGACCAGTATTAGTTTCCGATACTACACTGCGGGTTCAATGTTTTCCTTTTACATACACATTGACGATGAAACACTGAAATTACATCGGAATTAAATACAAAAGGCACAATGCTACCTTAAGTGCAAAAGGTGTGAGACTTCTTGGAGTCTGTGCTTTGATCCTTTCCTATGAGACCTGTATTAGTTTCCGAAACACCACTGCAGATTCAATGTATTCCTTTTACATACACATTGACGATGAAACACTGAAATTACATCTGAATTAAATACAAAAGGCACAATGCCACTGTAAGTGCAAAAGGTGAGAGGCTTATTCCAGTTTGTGCTTTGATCCTTTCCTATGAGACCAGTATTAGTTTCCGATACACCACGTCAGGTTCATTGTATTCATTTTACAATCACATTGACGACGATACACTGAAATTACATCGGAATTAAATACAAAAGGCACAATGCCGCCTTAAGTGCAAGAAGAGTGAGACTTCTTAGAGTCTGTGATTTGATCCTTTCCTGTGAGACCAGTATTCGTTTCCGATACACCACTGCAGGTTCAATGTATTCCTTGGACCTTTACATTAACGACTAAACACAGAAATCGCTTCTGAATTAAATACAAAAGGCACAATGCCGTCTTAAGTACAAGAATAGAGACTCTTCTTACAGTCTGTGCTTTGATCCTTTCCTGTGAATCCAGTATTAGTTTCCGATACACCACTGCAGGTTCTATGTATTCCTTGGATATTCACATTGACGATGAAACACTGAAATTACATCGGAATTAAATACAAAATGCACAATGCCACCTTAAGTGCAAAAGGAGTGAGACATCTTATAGTTTGTGCTTTGATCCTTTCCTATGAGACCAGTATTAGTTTCCGATACACCACTGCAGGTTCAGTGTATTCCTTTTACATACACATTGACGATGAAACACTGATATTACATCGGAATTAAATACAAAAGGCAAAATGGCACCTTAAGTACAAAACGAGTGAGACTTCTTAGAGTCTGTGCTTTGATCCTTTCCCATGAGACCAGTATTAGTTTCCGATACACCACTGCCGGTTCAATGTATTCCTTTTACATACACATTGACGAAGAAACACTGAAATTACATCGGAATTAAATACAAAAGGCACAATGCCGCCTTAAGTGCATGAAGAGTGAGACTTCTTAGAGTCTGTGATTTGATCCTTCCCTGTAAGACCAGATTTCGTTTCCGATACACCACTGCAGGTTCAATGTATTCCTTTACATACACATTGACGATCAAACACTGAAATTACATCGGAATTAAATACAAAAGGCACAATGCCGCCTTAAATGCAAGATGAGTGAGACTTCTTAAAGTCTGTTCTATGATCCTCTCCTATGAGACCAGTATTAGTGTCCGATACACCACTGCAGGTTCAATGTATTCCCTTTACATACACATTGACGATGAAACACTGAAATTACATCGGAATTCAATTCAAAAGGCACAATGCCGCCTTAAGTGCAAGAAGAGTGAGACTTCTTAGAGTCTGTGATTTGATCCTTGCCTGTGAGACCAGTATTCGATTCCGATACACCATTGCAGGTTCAGTGTATTCCTTGGACCTTCACATACACGACGAATTACAGATATTGCGTCGGAAATAATACAAAAGGCGCAATGCCGCCTTAAGTACACGAATGGAGACTCTTCTTAAAGTCGGTGCTTTGATCCTTTCCTGTGAGACCAGTATTAGTTTCCGATACACCACTGCAGGTTCTATGTATTCCTTGGATATTCACATTGACGATGAAACACTGAAATTACATCGGAATTAAATACAAAATGCACAATGCCACCTTAAGTGCAAAAGGAGTGAGACTTCTTATAGTCTGTGCTTTGGTCCGTTCCTATGAGACCAGTATTAGTTTCCGATACACCACTGCAGGTTCAATGTATTCCTTTTACATACACATTGACGATGAAACACTGAAATTACATCGGAATTAAATACAAAAGGCACAATGCCGCCTTAAGTGCAAGAAGAGTGAGACTTCTTAGAGTCTGTGATTTGATCCTTTCCTGTGAGACCAGTATTCGTTTCCGATACACCACGGCAGGTTCAATGTATTTCTTTCACATACACATTGACGATGAAACACTGAAATCGCGTCGGAATTAAATACAACTGGCACAATGCCGCCTTAAGTACAAGAATAGAGACTCTTCTTACAGTCGGTGCTTTGATCCTTTCCTGTGAGACCAGTATTAGTTTCCGATACACCACTGCAGGTTCTATGTATTCCTTGGACATTCACATTGACGAAGAAACACTGAAAATACATCGGAATTAAATACAAAAGGCACAATGCCGCCTTAAGTGCAAGAAGAGTGAGACTTCTTAGGTGTCTCTGATTTGATCCTTTCCTGTGAGACCAGTATTCGTTTCCGATACACCACGTCAGGTTCAATGTATTTCTTTTACATACACATTGACGATGAAACATTGAAATCGCGTCGTAATTAAATACAACTGGCACAATGCCGCCTTAAGTACAAGAATAGAGACTCTTCTTACAGTCGGTGCTTTGATCCTTTCCTGTGAGACCAGTATTAGTTTCCGATACACCACTGCAGGTTCTATGAATTCCTTGGACATTCACATTGACGATGAAACACTGAAATTACATCGGAATTAAATACAAAAGGCACAATGCCGCCTTAAATGCAAGAAGAGTGAGACTTCTTAAAGTCTGTGCTTTGATCCTTTCCTATGAGACCAGTATTAGTTTCCGATACACCACTGCAGGTTCTATGTATTCCTTTTACATACACATTGACGATGAAACACTGAAATTACATCGGAATTAAATACAAAAGGCACAATGCCGCCTTAAGTGCAAGAAGAGTGAGACTTCTTAAAGTCTGTGATTTGATCCTTTCCTGTGAGACCAGTATTCGTTTCCGATACACCACGGCAGGTTCAATGTATTTCTTTCACATACACATTGACGATGAAACACTGAAATCGCGTCGGAATTAAATACAACTGGCAGAATGCCGCCTTAAGTACAAGAATAGAGACTCTTCTTACAGTCGGTGCTTTGATCCTTTCCTGTGAGACCAGTATTAGTTTCCGATACACCACGTCAGGTTCAATGTATTTCTTTTACATACACATTGACGATGAAACATTGAAATCGCGTCGTAATTAAATACAACTGGCACAATACCGCCTTAAGTACAAGAATAGAGACTCTTCTTACAGTCGGTGCTTTGATCCTTTCCTGTGAGACCAGTATTAGTTTCCGATACACCACTGCAGGTTCAATGTATTCCTTTTACATACTCATTGACGATGAAACACTGAAATTACATCGGAATTAAATACAAAAGGCACAATGCCGCCTTAAGTGCAAGAATAGAGACTCTTCTTACAGTCGGTGCTTTGATCCTTTCCTGTGAGACCAGTATTAGTTTCCGATACACCACTGCAGGTTCTATGAATTCCTTGGACATTCACATTGACGATGAAACACTGAAATTACATCGGAATTAAATACAAAAGGCACAATGCCGCCTTAAATGCAAGAAGAGTGAGACTTCTTAAAGTCTGTGCTTTGATCCTTTCCTATGAGACCAGTATTAGTTTCCGATACACCACTGCAGGTTCTATGTATTCCTTTTACATACACATTGACGATGAAACACTGAAATTACATCGGAATTAAATACAAAAGGCACAATGCCGCCTTAAGTGCAAGAAGAGTGAGACTTCTTAGAGTCTGTGATTTGATCCTTTCCTGTGAGACCAGTATTCGTTTCCGATACACCACGGCAGGTTCAATGTATTTCTTTCACATACACATTGACGATGAAACACTGAAATCGCGTCGGAATTAAATACAACTGGCACAATGCCGCCTTAAGTACAAGAATAGAGACTCTTCTTACAGTCGGTGCTTTGATCCTTTCCTGTGAGACCAGTATTAGTTTCCGATACACCACTGCAGGTTCTATGTATTCCTTGGACATTCACATTGACGAAGAAACACTGAAAATACATCGGAATTAAATACAAAAGGCACAATGCCGCCTTAAGTGCAAGAAGAGTGAGACTTCTTAGGTGTCTCTGATTTGATCCTTTCCTGTGAGACCAGTATTCGTTTCCGATACACCACGTCAGGTTCAATGTATTTCTTTTACATACACATTGACGATGAAACATTGAAATCGCGTCGTAATTAAATACAACTGGCACAATACCGCCTTAAGTACAAGAATAGAGACTCTTCTTACAGTCGGTGCTTTGATCCTTTCCTGTGAGACCAGTATTAGTTTCCGATACACCACTGCAGGTTCAATGTATTCCTTTTACATACTCATTGACGATGAAACACTGAAATTACATCGGAATTAAATACAAAAGGCACAATGCCGCCTTAAGTGCAAGAATAGAGACTCTTCTTACAGTCGGTGCTTTGATCCTTTCCTGTGAGACCAGTATTAGTTTCCGATACACCACTGCAGGTTCTATGTATTCTTTGGACATTCACATTGACGATGAAACACTGAAATTACATCGGAATTAAATACAAAAGGCACAATGCCGCCTTAAGTGGAAGAAGAGTGAGACTTCTTAGAGTCTGTGTTTTCATCCATTCCTGTCAGACCAGTATTAGTTACCGATACACCATGGCAGTTTCAATGTATTTCTTATACATACACATTGACGATGAAACACTGTAAGTGCATCGGAATTAAATACTAAAGGCAAAATGCCGTCTTAAGTGCAAGAAGAGCGAGACTACTTAGAGTCTGTGCTTTGATCACTTCCTGAGAGACCAGTATTAGTTTCCGATACACCACTGAAGGTTCAATGTATTCCTTGGACCTTCACATTGACGATGAAACACAGAAATCGCGTCGGAATTAAATACAAAAGGCACAATGCCGCCTTAGGTACAATAATAGAGACTCTTCTTACAGTCGGTGCTTTGATCCTTTCCTGTGAGACCAGTATTAGCCTCCGATACGCCACTGCAGGTTCTATGTATTGCTTGGACATTCACATTGACGATGAAACACTGAAATTACAACGGAATTAAATACAAAAGGCAAAATGCCGCCTTAAATGCAAGAAGAGTGACACTTCTTAGAGTCTGTGCTTTGATTCTTTCCTATGAGATCAGTATTAGTTTCCGATACACCACTGCAGGTTCAATGTATTCCTTTTACATATACATTGACGATGAAACACTGAAATTACATCGGAATTAAATACAAAAGGCACAATGCCGCCTTAAGTACTAGAATATAGACTCTTCTTATAGTCGGTGCTTTGATCCATTCCTGTGAGACCAGTATTAGTTTCCGATACACCACTGCAAATTCAATGTATTCCTTGGACATTCACATTGACGACGAAACACTGAAATTACATCGGAATTAAATACAACAGGCACAACGCCGCCTTAAGTGCAAGAAGAGTGAGACTTCTTAGAGTCTGTGCTTTCATCCTTTCCTATGAGCCCAGTATTAGTTTCCGATACACCACTGCAGGTTCAATGTATTCCTTTTACATACACATTGATGATGAAACACTGAAATTACATCGGAATTAAATACAAAAGGCACAATGCCACCTTAAGTGCAAAAGGAGTGAGACTTCTTAGAGTCTGTGCTTTGATCCTTTCCTATGAGACCAGTTTTAGTTTCCGATATACCACTGCTGGTTCAAGGTATTCCTTTTACTTTCACATTGACGATGAAACACTGAAATTACATCGGAATTAAATACAAGAGGCACAATGCCGCCTAAAGTGCAAGTATAGTGAGACTTCTTAGAGTCTGTGCTTTGATCCTTTCCTGTGAGACCAGTTATAGTTTCCGATACACCACTGCAGGTTCTATGTATTCCTTGGACATTCACATTGACGATGAAACACTGAAATTTCATCGGAATTAAATATAAAAGGCACAATGCCGCCGTAAATGCAAGAAGAGTGATACTTCTTAAAGTCTGTGCTTTGATCCTTTCCTATGAGACCAGTATTAGTTTCCGATACACCACTGCAGGTTCAATGTGTTCCTTTTAGATACACATTGACGATGAAACACTGAAATTACATCGGAATTAAATACGAAAGGCACAATGCCGCCTTAAGTGCAAGAAGAGTGAGACTTCTTAGAGTCTGTGATTTGATCCGTTCCTCTGAGACCATTATTCATTTCCGATACACCACTGCAGGTTCAATGTATTCCTTGAACCTTCACATTAACGACGAAACACAGAAATCGCGTCGGAATTAAATACAAAAGGCACAATGCCGCCTTGAGTACAAGAATAGAGACTCTTCTTACAGTCGGTACTTTGATCCTTTCCTGTGAGACCAGTATTAGTTTCCGATACACCACTGCAGGTTCTATGTATTCCTTGGATATTCAGATTGACGATGAAACACTGAAATTACATCGGAATTAAATACAAAATGCACAATGCCACCTTAAGTGCAAAAGGAGTGAGACTTCTTATAGTCTGTGCTTTGATCCTTCCCTATGAGACCAGTATTAGTTTCCGATAGAATACTGCAGGTTCAATGTATTCCTTTTACATACACATTGATGATGAAACACTGAAATTACATCGGAATTAAATACAAAAGGCACAATGCCCCCTGAAGTGCAAAAGGAGTGAGACTTCTTAGAGTCTGTGCTTTGATCCTTTCCTATGAGACCAGTTTTAGTTTCCGATACTCCACTGCTGGTTCACGGTATTCCTTTTACTTCACATTGACGATGAAACACTGAAATTACATCGGAATTAAATACAAGAGGCACAATGCCGCCTTAAGTGCAAGTAGAGTGAGACTTCTTAGAGTCTGTGCTTAGATCCTTCCCTGTGAGACCAGTTATAGTTACCGATACACCACTGCAGGTTCAATGTATTCCTTTTACATACACATTGACGATGAAGCACTGAAATTACATCGGAATTAAGTACAAAAGGCACAATGCCACCTTAAGTGCAAAAGGAGTGACACTTCTTAGAGTCTGTACTTTGATCCTTTCCTATGAGACCAGTATTGGTTTCCGATACACCACTGCTGGTTCAAGGTATTCCTTTTACTTACACATTGACGATGAAACACTTAAATTACATCGGAATTAAGTACAAAAGGCACAATGCCGCCTTAAGTGCAAGAAGTGTGAGACTTCTTAGAGTCAGTGATTTGATCCTTTCCTGAGAGACCAGTATTCGTTACCGATACACCACTGCAGGTTCAATGTATTTCTTTTACATACACATTGACGATGAATCACTGAAATTACATCGGAATTAAATACAAAAGGCACAATGCCGCCTTAAATGCAAGAAGAGTGAGACTTCTTAAAGTCTGTGCTTTGATCCGCTCCTATGAGACCAGTATTAGTTTCCGATACACCACTGCAGGTTCAATGTATTCCTTTTACATACAATTGATGATGAAACACTGAAATTACATCGGAATTAAATACAAAAAGCACAATGCCGCCTTAAGTGCAAGAAGAGTGAGACTTCTTAGAGTCTGTGATTTGATCCTTGCCTGTGAGACCAGTATTCGTTTCCGATAGACCACTGCAGGTTCAATGTATTCCTTGGACCTTCACATAAACGACGAAACACAGAAATCGCGTCGGAATTAAATATAAAAGGCACAATGCCGCCTTAAGTACAAGAATAGAGACTCTTCTTACAGTCGGTGCTTTGATCCTTTCCTGTGAGACCAATATTAGTTTCCGATACACCACTGCAGGTTCTATGTATTCCTTGGATATTCACATTGACGATGAAACACTGAAATTACATTGGAATTAAATACAAAATGCACAATGCCACATTAAGTGCAAAAGGAGTGAGACTTCTTATAGTCTGTGCTTTGATCCGTTCATATGAGACCAGTATTAGTTTCCGATACACCACTGCAGGTTCAATGTATTCCTTTTACATACACATTGACGATGAAACACTGAAATCACATCGGAATTAAATACAAAAGGCAAAATGCCGCCTTAAGTGCAAGAAGAGTGAGACTTCTTAGAGTCTGTGATTTGATCCTTTCCTATGTGACCAGTATTCGTTTCCAATACACAACATCGGGTTCAATGTATTCCTTGGACCTTCACATTAACGACGAAACACAGAAATCGCGTCGGAATTAAATACAAATGGCACAATGCCGCCTTAAGTACAAGAATAGAGACTCTTCTTACAGTCTGTGCTTCGATCCTTTCCTGTGAGACCAGTATTAGTTTCCGATACACCACTGCAGGTTCTATGTATTCCTTGGATATTCACATTGACGATGAAACACTGAAATTTCATCGGAATTAAATATAAAAGGCACAATGCCGCCGTAAATGCAAGAAGAGTGATACATCTTAAAGTCTGTGCTTTGATCCTTTCCTATGAGACCAGTATTAGTTTCCGATACACCACTGCAGGTACAATGTATTCCTTTTAGATACACATTGACGATGAAACACTGAAATTACATCGGAATTAAATACGAAAGGCACAATGCCGCCTTAAGTGCAAGAAGAGTGAGACTTCTTAAAGTCTGTGCTTTGATCCGCTCCTATGAGACCAGTATTAGTTTCCGATACACCACTGCAGGTTCAATGTATTCCTTTTACATACACATTGATGATGAAACACTGAAATTACATCGGAATTAAATACAAAAAGCACAATGCCGCCTTAAGTGCAAGAAGAGTGAGACTTCTTAGAGTCTGTGATTTGATCCTTGCCTGTGAGACCAGTATTCGTTTCCGATACACCACTACAGGTTCAATGTATTCCTTGGACCTTCACATAAACGACGAAACACAGAAATCGCGTCGGAATTAAATATAAAAGGCACAATGCCGCCTTAAGTACAAGAATAGAGACTCTTCTTACAGTCGGTGCTTTGATCCTTTCCTGTGAGACCAATATTAGTTTCCGATACACCACTGCAGGTTCTATGTATTCCTTGGATATTCACATTGACGATGAAACACTGAAATTACATTGGAATTAAATACAAAATGCACAATGCCACATTAAGTGCAAAAGGAGTGAGACTTCTTATAGTCTGTGCTTTGATCCGTTCATATGAGACCAGTATTAGTTTCCGATACACCACTGCAGGTTCAATGTATTCCTTTTACATACACATTGACGATGAAACACTGAAATCACATCGGAATTAAATACAAAAGGCAAAATGCCGCCTTAAGTGCAAGAAGAGTGAGACTTCTTAGAGTCTGTGATTTGATCCTTTCCTATGTGACCAGTATTCGTTTCCAATACACAACATCAGGTTCAATGTATTCCTTGGACCTTCACATTAACGACGAAACACAGAAATCGCGTCGGAATTAAATACAAATGGCACAATGCCGCCTTAAGTACAAGAATAGAGACTCTTCTTACAGTCTGTGCTTCGATCCTTTCCTGTGATACCAGTATTAGTTTCCGATACACCACTGCAGGTTCTATGTATTCCTTGGCCATTCACATTGACGATGAAACACTGAAATTTCATCGGAATTAAATATAAAAGGCACAATGCCGCCGTAAATGCAAGAAGAGTGATACTTCTTAAAGTCTGTGCTTTGATCCTTTCCTATGAGACCAGTATTAGTTTCCGATACACCACTGCAGGTACAATGTATTCCTTTTAGATACACATTGACGATGAAACACTGAAATTACATCGGAATTAAATACGAAAGGCACAATGCCGCCTTAAGTGCAAGAAGAGTGAGACTTCTTAGAGTCTGTGATTTAATCCTTTCCTCTGAAACCATTATTCATTTCCGATACACCACTGCAGGTTCAATGTATTCCTTGAACCTTCACATTAATGACGAAACACAGAAATCGCGTCGGAATTAAATACAAAAGGCACAATGCCGCCTTGAGTACAAGAATAGAGACTCTTCTTACAGTCGGTACTTTGATCCTTTCCTGTGAGACCAGTATTAGTTTCCGATACACCACTGCAGGTTCTATGTATTCCTTGGACTTTCACATTGACGATGAAACACAGAAATGGCATCGGAATTAAATACCAAAGGCAAAATGCCGCCTTAAGTACAAGAATAAAGACTCTTCTTACAGTCGGTGTTTTGAGCATTCCCTGTGAGACCAGTATTAGTTTCCGAAACACCACTGCAGGTTCAATGTATTCCTTGGACCTTCACATTGACGATGAAACGCAGAAATTGCATCGGAATTAAATACAAAAGGCACAATGCCGCCTTAAGTACAAGAATAGAGACTCTTCTTACAGTCGGTGCATTGATCCTTTCCTGTGAGACCAGTATTAGTTTCCGATACACCACTGCAGGTTCAATGTATTCCTTGGACATTCACATTGACGATGAGACACTGAAATTACATCGGAATTATATTCAAAAGGCACAATGCCGCCTTAAATGCAAGAAGAGTGAGACTTCGTAGAGTCTGTGCTTTGATCCTTTCCTATGAGACCAGTATTAGTTTCCGATACACCACTGCAGGTTCAATGTATTCCTTTTACATACACATTGACGATGAAACACTGAAATTACGTCTTAATTAAATACAAAAGGCATAATGCCGCCTTCAGTGCAAAAGGAGTGAGACTTCTTAGAGTCTGTGCTTTGATCCTTTCCTGTGAGACCAGTATTAGTTTCCGATACACCACTGCAGGTTCAATGTATTCCTTGGACCTTCACATTGACGATGAAACACAGAAATCGCATCGGAAATATATACAAAAGGTACAACGCCGCCTTAAGTACAAGAATTGAGACTCTTCTTACAGTCGGTGCTTTGATCCTTTCCTGTGAGACCAGTATTAGTTTCCGATACACCACTGCTGGTTCTATGTATTCCTTGCACCATCACATTGACGATGAAACACAGAAATCGCATCGGAATTTAATACAAAAGGCACAACGCCGCCTTAAGTGCAAGAAGAGTGAGACTCCTTAGAGTCAGTGCTTTGATCCTTTCCTGTGCGACCAGACTTAGTTTCCGATACACCACTGCAGGTTCCATGTATTCCTTGGACCTTCACATTGACGATGAAACACAGAAAACGCATTGGGATTGAATACAAAGGGCACAATGCCGCCTTAAGTACAAGAATAGAGACTCTTCTTACAGTCGGTGATCTGAACCTTTCCTGTGAGTCCAGTATTAGTTTCCGATACAGCACTGCTGATTCTATGTATTCATTGGACATTCACATTGACGATGAAACACTGTAATTACATCGGAAATAAATACAAAAGGCACGATGCCGCCTTACGTGCAAGAAGAGTAAGACTTCTTGGAGTCTGTGCTTTGATCCTTTCCTGTGAGACCAGTGTTAGTTTCCGATACTCCACTGCAGGGTCAATGTATTCCTTGGACCTTCATATTGACGATGAAACACAGAAATCGCTTCGGAATTAAATACAAAAGGCACAATGCAGCCTTAAGTTCAAGAATAAAGACTCTTTTTACAGTCGGTGCTTTGATCCTTTCCTGTGAGACCAGTATTGTTTTCCGATACACCACTGCTGGTTCTATGTATTCCTTGCACCATCACATTGACGATGAAACACAGAAATCGCATCGGAATTTAATACAGAAGGCACAACGCCGCCTTAAGTACAAGAATTGCCACTGTTCTTACAGTCGGTGCTTTGATCCTTTCCTGTGAGACCAGTATTAGTTTCCGATACACCACTGCAGGTTCAATGTATTCCTTGGACCTTCACATTGACGATGAAACACAGAAATCGCATCGCAATTAAATACAAAAGGCACAATGCCGCATTAAATGCAAGAAGAGTGAGACTTCGTAGAATCTGTGCTTTGATCCTTTCCTATGAGACCAGTATTCGGTTCCGATACACCACTGCAGGTTCAATGTATTCCTTTTACATACACATTGACGATGAAACACAGAAATCGCATCGGAATTTAATACAAAAGGCACAACGCCGCCTTAAGTACAAGAATTGCCACTCTTCTTACAGTCGGTGCTTTGATCCTTTCCTGTGAGACCAGTATTAGTTTCCGATACACCACTGCTGGTTCTATGTATTCCTTGCACCATCACATTGACGATGAAACACAGAAATCGCATCGGAATTAAATACAAAAGGCACATCCCCGCCTTAAGTACAAGAATTGGGACTCTTCTTACAGTCGGTGCTTTGATCCTTTCCTGTGAGACCAGTATTCGTTTCCGATACACCACTGGTAGTTCTATGTATTCCTTGGACATTCACAATGACGATGAAAAACTGAAATTACATCGGAATTAAATACAAAAGGCAGAATGCCGCCTTAAGTGCTAGGAGAGGGAGACTTCTTAGAATCTGTGCTTTGATCCTTTCCTGTGAGACCAGTGTTAGTTTCCGATACTCCACTGCAGGTTCAATGTATTCCTTTTACATACACATTGACGATGAAACACTGAAATTACATCGGAATTAAATACAAAAGGCACAATGCCGCCTTAAGTTCAAGAAGATTGAGACTTCATTGAGTCTGTGCTTTGATCCTTTCCTGTGACACCAGTCTTAGTTTCCGATACACCACTGCAGGTTCAATGTATTGCTTGGACCTTCGCATTGACGATGAAACACAGAAAACGCATTGGGAATAAATACAAAGGGCACAACGCCGCCTTAAGTACATGAATAGAGACTCCTCTTACAGTCGGTGCTCTGATCCTTTTCTGTGAGTCCAGTATTAGTTTCCGATACACCTATGCAGGTTCAATGTATCCCTTTTACATACACATTGACGATGAAACACTGAAATTACACCGGAATTAAATACAAAAGGCACAATGCCGCCTTAAATGCAAGAAGAGTGAGACTTCTTAGAGTCTGTGATTTGATCCTTTCCTATGACACCAGTATTAGTTTCCGATACACCACTGCAAGTTCAATGTATTCCTTGGACCTTCACATTGAGGATGAAACACAAATATCGCATCGAAAGTAAATACAAAAGGCACAATGCCGCCTTAAGTACAAGAATAGAGACTCTTCTTACAGTCGGTGCTTTGATCCTTTCCTGTGAGACCAGTATTAGTTTCCGATACACCACTGCAGGTTCAATGTATTCCTTGGACTGTCACATTGACGATGAAACACTGAAATTACATCGGAATTAAATACAAAAGGCACAATGCCGCCTTAAATGCAAGAAGAGTGAGACTTCTTAGAGTCTGTGATTTGATCCTTTTCTATGACACCAGTATTAGTTTCCAATACACCACTGCTGGTTCTATGTATTCTTTGGACATTCACATTGACGATGAAACACTGAAACTACATCGGAAATAAATACAAAAGGCACAATGCCGCCTTACGTGCAAGAAAAGTAAGACATCTTGGAGTCTGTGATTTGATCCTTTCCTGTGAGACCAGTGTTAGTTTCCGAAACTCCACTGCAGGTTCAATGTATTCCTTTTACATACACATTGACGAAGAAACACTGAAATTACATCCGAATTAAATACAAAGGCCACAACGCCGGCTTAAGTACAAGAATAGGGACTCTTCTTACAGTCGGTGCTCTGATCCGTTCCTGTGAGTCCAGTATTACTTTCCGATACACCACTGCAGGTTCCATGTATCCCTCTTACATACACATTGACGATGAAACACTGAAATTACACCAGAAAAAATACAAAAGGCACATTGCCGCCTTCAATGCAAGAAGAGTGAGACTTCTTAGACTCTGTGATTGGATTCTTTCCTATGAGACCAGTATTAGTTTCCGATAGGCCACAGCAGGTTCAATGTTTTCCTTTTACATACACATTGACGATGAAACACAGAAATTACATCGGAATTAAATACAAAAGGCACAATGCCGCCTTAAGTGCAAGAAGAGTGAGACTTCTTAGAGTCTGTGATTTGATCCTTTCCTATGAAAACAGTATTAGTTTCCAACACACCACTGAAGGTTCAATGTATTCCTTTTACATACACATTGACGAAGAAAAACTGAAATTACATCAGAATTAAATACAAAAGGCACAATTCCGCCTTAAATGCAAGAAGAGCGAGACTTCTTAGAGTCTCTGCTTTGATCCTTTCCTATAAGACCGGTGTTACTTTGCGATACACCACTGCAGGTTCAATGTATTCCTCTTACATACACATTGACGATGAAACACTGAAATTACATCGGAATTAAATACAAAAGGCTCAATGCCGCCTTAAATGCAAGAAGAGTGAGACTTCTTAGAGTCTGTGCTTTGATCCTTTCGTATGAGACCAGTATTAGTTTCCGATACGCCACAGCAGGTTCAATGTATTCCTTTTACATACACATTGACGATGCAACACTGAAATTACATCGGAATTAAAAACAAAAGCACAATGCCGCTTTAAATGCAAGAAAAGTGAGACTTCTTAGAGTCTGTGCTTTGATCCTTTTCTATGAGACCAGTATTAGTTTCCGATACACCACTGCAGGTTCAATGTATTCCTTTTAGATACACATTGACGATGAAACACTGAAATTACATCGGAATTAAATACAAAGGGCAGAATGATGCCTTAAGTGCAAGAAGAGTGAGACTTCTTAGAGTCTGCGATTTGATCCTTTCTGTGAGACCAGTATTAGTTTCCGATACACCACTACTGGTTCAATGTATTCCATGGACCTTCACATTAACGATGAAACACAGAAATCGCGTCGGAATTAAATACAAAAGGCACAATCCAGCCTTAAGTACAAGAATAGAGACTCTTCTTATAGTCGGTGCTTTGATCCTTTCCTGTGACACCAGTATTAGTTTCCGATACACCACTGCAGGTTCTATGTATTCCTTGGACATTCACATTGACGACGAAACACTGAAATTACATGGGAATTAAAAACAAAATGCACAATGCTACCTTAAGTGCAAAAGGAGTGAGACTTGTTATAGTCTGTGTTTTGATCCTTTCCTATGAGACCAGTATTAGTTTCCGATACACCACTGCAGGTTCAATGTATTCGTTTTACATACACATTGACGATGAAACACTGAAATTACATCGGAATTAAATACAAAATGCACAATGCCACCTTAAGTTGAAACGGAGTGAGACTTGTTAGAGTCTGTGCTTTGATCCTTTCCTATGAGACCAGTATTAGTTTCCGATACACCACTGCAGGTTCAATGTATTCTTTTACATACACATTGACGATGAAACACTGAAATTATATCGGAATTAAATACAAAAGGCACAATGCCACCTTAAGTGCAAGAAGAGTGAGACTTCTTAGGGTCTATGCTTTGATCCTTAACTGTGAGACCAGTATTAGTTTCCGATACACCACTGCAGGTTCAATGTATTCCTTTTACATACACATTGACGATGAAACACTGAAATTGAATCGGAATTAAATACAAAAGCAAAATGCCGTCTTAAGTGCAAGAAGAGTGAGACTTCTTAGAGTCTGTGCTTTGATCCCTTACTGAGAGACGAGTATTAGTTTCCGATACACCACTGCAGGTTCAAAGTATTCCTTGGACCTTCACATTGACGATGAACCACAGAAATCGCGTCGGAATTAAATACAAAAGTCACAATGCCGCCTTAAGTACAAGAATAGGGACTCTTCTTACAGTCGGTGCTCTGATCCTTTCCTGTGAGACCAGTATTAGCTTCGGATTCGCCACTGCAGGTTCAATGTATTCCTTTGACATTCACATTGACGATGAAACACTGAAATGACATCGGAATTAAATACAAAAGGCAAAATGCCGACTTAAATGCCAGAAGAGTGAGACTTCTTAGAGTCTGTGCTTTGATTCTTTCCTATGAGACCAGTATTAGTTTCCGATACACCACTGCAGGTTCAATGAATTCCTTTTACATATTCATTGATGATGAAACACTGAATTTACATCGGAATTAAATACAAAAGGCCCAATGCCCCCTTAAGTGCAAAAGGAGTGAGACTTCTTAGAGTCTGTGCTTTGATCCTTTCCAATGAGACCAGTATTAGTTTCCGATACACCACTGCTGGTTCAATGTATTCCTTTTACTTACACATTGACGATGAATCACTGAAATTACATCGGAATTAAATATAAAAGGCACAATGCCGCCTTAAGTGCAAGAAGAGTGAGACTTCTTAGAGTCTGTGCTTTGATCCTTTCCTGTGAGACCTGTTATATTTTCCGATACACCACTGCAGGTTCAATGTATTCCTTGGACCTTCACATTTACGATGAAACACAGAAATCGCATCGGAATTAAATACAAAAGGCACAACGCCGCTCTAAGTACAAGAATTAAGACTCTACTTACAGTCGGTGCTTTGATGCTTTCCTGTGAGACCAGTATTAGTTTCCGATACACCACTGCTGGTTCTATGTATTCCTTGGGCATTCACATTATCGATGAAACACTGAAGTTACATTGGAATTAAATACAAAAGGCACAATGCCGCCTTAAGTGCAAGAAAAGTGAGACTTCCTAGAGTCTGTCCTTTGATCCTTTCCTGTGAGACCAGTATTATTTTCCGATACACCACTGAAAGTATTCGTATGGAGTGTAGCCATGTATGGAAGTGAAACATGGACGATAAATAGTTTGGACAAGAAGAGAATAGAAGCTTTCGAAATGTGGTGCTACAGAAGAATGCTACAGATTAGATGTGTAGATCACATAACTAATGAGGAAGTATTGAATAGGATTGGGGAGAAGAGAAGTTTGTGACACAACTTGACCAGAAGAAGGGATCGGTTGGTAGGACATCTTCTGAGGCATCAAGGGATCACCAATTTAGTATTGGAGGACAGCGTGGAGGGTAAAAATAGTAGAGGGAGACCAAGAGATGAATACACTAAGCAGATTCAGAACGATGTAGGTTGCAGTAGGTTCTGGGAGATGAAAAAGCTTGCACAGGATAGAGTAGCAGGGAGAGCTGCATCAAACCAGTCTCAGGACTGAAGACCACAACAACAACAACAACAATACTGCAGGTTCAATGTATTCCTTGGATCTTCAAATTGACGGCTAAACACAGAAATCGCATCGGAATTAAATACAAAAGGCACAACGCCGCCTTAAGTACAAGAATAGAGACTCTTCTTACAATCGGTGCTTTGATCCTTTCCTGTGAGACCAGTATTACTTTCCGATACACCACGGCAGGTTCATTGTATTCCTTGGACATTCACATTGATGACGAAACACTGAAATTACATCGGAATTAAATACAAAAGCACAATGCCGCCTTAAATGCAAGAAGAGTGATCCATCTTAAAGTCTGTGCTTTGATCCTATCCTATAAGACCAGTATTAGTTTCCGATACACCACTGCAGGTTCAATGTAGTCCTTTTACATACAAATTGACGATGAAACACTGAAATTACATCGGAATTAAATACAAAAGGCACAATGCCGTCTTAAGTGCAAGAAGAGTGAGACTTCTTAGAGTGTCTGTTTTGATCCTTTCCTGTGAGACCAGTATTAGTTTCCGATACACCACTGCAGGTTCAACGTATTCCTTGGACCTTCACATTAACGATGAAACACAGAAATCGCGTCGGAACTAAATACAAAAGGCACTATGCCGCCTTAAGTACAAGAATAGAGACTCTTCTTACAGTCGGTGCTTTGATCCTTTCCTGTGAGACCAGTATTAGTTTCCGATACACCACTGCAGGTTCTACGTATTCCATTTACATACACATTGACGATGAAACACTGAAATTACATCGGAATTAAATACAAAGTGCACAATGCCACCTTAAGTACAAAAGGAGTGAGACTTCTTGGAGTCTGTGCTTTGATCCTTTCCTATGAGACCAGTATTAGTTTCCGATACACCACTGCAGGTTCAATGTATTCCTTTTACATACACACTGACGATGAAACACTGAAATTACATCGGAATTAAATACAAAAGGCACAATGCCGCCTTAAGTGCAAGAAGAGTGAGACTTCTTAGAGTCTGTGCTTTCATCCATTCCTTTGTGTGCAGTATTAGTTACCGATACACCACTGCAGGTTCAATGTATTTCTTTTACATACACATTGACGATGAAACACTGAAATTGAATCGGAATTAAATACAAAAGGCAAAATGCAGTCTTAAGTGCAAGAAGAGTGAGACTTCTTAGAGTCTGTGCTTTGATCCCTTCCTGAGAGACGAGTATTAGTTTGCGATACACCACTGCAGGTTCAATGTATTCCTTGGACCTTCACATTGACGATGAAACACAGAAATCGCGTCGGAATTACATACAAAAGGCACAATGCCACCTTAAGTGCAAAAGGAGTGAGACTTCTTAGAGTCTGTGCTTTGATCCTTTCCTATGAGACCAGTATTAGTTTCCGATACACCACTGCTGGTTCAATGTATTGCTTTTACTTACACATTGACGATGAATCACTGAAATTACATCGGAATTAAATACAAAAGGCAGAATGCCGCCGTAAGTGCAAGATGAGTGAGACTTCTTAGAGTCTGTGCTTTGATCCTTTCCTGTGAGACCAGTTATAGTTTCCGATACACCACTGCAGGTACAATTGGAAGTAGGCTGTTTAGTTTTTTTTATTGGCAACGTTACGTAGCGCTCAATATGAAAATCACTGGCTGTGCTGTGTGCAGTCTGTGGCTAGTTTGCATTGTTGTCTGCCATTGTAGTGTTGGGCAGCGGCAGCTGTATATGAACAGCGCGTAGCGTTGCGCAGTTGGTGGTGAGACGCCAGCAGTGGTGGATGTGGGGAGAGAGATGGCGGAGTTTTGAAATTTGTCATGAACTGCTATATTTATATATGATGATATCAAGGTAAATACATTGTTTGTTCTCTATTAATATCTTTCATTTGCTAACTATCCCTATCAGTGCCTTCAGTAGTTTGAATCTTTTATTTAGCTGGCAGTAGTGGCGCTCGCTGTATTGCAGTTGCTTGAGCATCGAAGATTTTTGTGAGGTAAGTGATTTGTGAAAGGTATAGTTTAGTGTTAGTCAGGGCCATTCTTTTGTAGGGAATTTTGAAAGTCAGATTGCGTTGCGCTAACAAAATATTGTGTGTCAGTTTAAGCACAGTCTTGTATAATTCTTCTAAGGGGGCGTTTCATATGTCGACCCTTAGCCTAGGATACCTCACTGGAATCTTCTGATTTTTTGTTGCAGTTTGTGTAATTAGTGTAGATTTTGTTTATTGCTAGCGCGTAATTGTAGAGAGAATCTCCTTTGTAGTTGTAGCCTTTCATTGTTGTACAGTAAAACAGTTGTGGCATGCATGTAGATTTGCACCAAGTATTTCGCAGCTGCGCTGGCAATTAAGTAGACATTATTTCCATTGCTATGTTATTTTATTTTGCTCTTCAAATTGTGCTTTTCTGAGTTGTCGTGTGAAATATTGTGACAATAATGGCGTGTGAAAAACGTAATACTAGGCTCCAAAGTAAACTGAGAAATGACAGTGAAAATGAAAGCAGTGTGTTAGCGCCACCGAGTAATGAATTAACTGATGATCAAAGTAGTAATTTGGTAATTGTGCACAGGGAAATGGAGCGGGCTGCAAACAATGGTGTAGTCAGTGAAACAGGTAGTGAACAGGGAAGCATTATCGATCGATCGGACGGCAACAGCTCGCCTCAGGAATCCGAAATGACAGGACACAATTTCGCAAATACTGTAGATTCAGGTTTTGGGTTATCACCGTTCTCTCAAATAAGTCAAGACGCATTTTCTGCTTGTCAAAATGTGAATGTTGCCGGTGCAAATGCACTGCCGAAAAGCGTAGAGAAACAGATTCCAGACACTAATACATTATTATTGCAATTAATGCAACAAATGGAACAAAATCAGAGACAAATGGAACAAAATCTCAAAAAGTTAGACACAGTGGAACAAAATCTCAAAAAGTTAGACACAATGGAACAACATCTTCAAAAGTTAGACACTACACTTGAACAAACACGTGAAGATTTAACCACTGAGTTACATAACATCGAATCGAAATGTCAAAAGGTCTGTAATGACGTAAAAACACAAATTTGTGAGCATTTCCAACCTATTTTTTCGCGTCATGAAAATGTATTACAGAAGCATGAAGCAACCATAAAAGAACTGCAAACTATTGTTCATGAAAATCATGAGACCTTGCAAGCTAAAATTGACTCAGTTGCATCTACCGATTCGGTTACGCAACTTGCAAGAACTCAGGAAAACTTAAAGGACACAGTAGATACTCTGAAACTTGGTTCAGAAAAACATACAGAGGAAATAATTTCACTATCGGATAAAGTAGCCGAACTTTCAGATCAGTTCACTAACCTATCTACAAAGGTAGATGATGATCTGAATAACACAACACCTGTAGCCTTCACTGACACTGAAGAGTATGTAGAAATTAGAAAATTCAAACAAAATCAAAATCAAATCAATACACAGTACAAAAGAGAAATCCGGGAAGTACAAGATCAGTTGATGCAGGTAATACAAGAATTACGTATTTCAGAGGACACTCGCGCTCCAATACGGGAAGAGGGACATAGAAATACGGAACAACCACAAAATAATAACACAGGACACTTCGGAAATTATGAAAGAAATTGGCAAGGCGCATTGGATTTTGAGATGGAACCGCCGAAACGAAGTAACAATGACCGACATGCGACTCGCCGACATGACGATTTTGACTATAAGCTGTTCATTACTACACGTAAATTCAAAACATTTAAGAATTCTGGCAACGACATTCATCCACAAGCGTGGCTCCATCAATTCTCTCATTGTTTTCCTCCCAACTGGTCGTTGGAACACAGATTAGAATTTATGTGTGGCTACTTGGAGAATGAACCAGCTGTAAGAATGCGATCGGTAATTCACGATTGCCACAGTGAAGGAGAGTTTTACCATGCCTTCCTCTCAGCATATTGGTCTCAACCCGCACAAGACCGAGTAAAACATAGCATCATAATGATGAGACATTTCGAACAATCAGAATTCTCCAGTCTTGTGAAATATTTTGAAGACATGTTGCACAAGAATCAGTACCTGTCAAACCCATACAGCCCCTCAGAACTCATCCGCATTTGCTTAATCAAACTGCCTGAACATTTACGACATATTATCTTAGCAGGACGTTGTAAAGACGACATTGAAGCTTTTCAGGGACTGTTACAAGAATTAGAAATTGACACAGACAGTCGCAGGATGCGAAAACAGGAAAACAATCACTACGGGTCACATCCGTCACAATTCCGTGACGACAGAAACAATAACTGAACACGACAAGTCTATTCTTACAACGCAAATCGTGACCAAAACAGACACCACCCATATGACAACCATTGGCAGAGTAATAGTTACAGAGAAAGATCGCATTTCCGTAGTAATGAATATGACAGAGATAACCATAGAAACAGACAATATGGTAATCAGAACTATTATTATCAAGGGAGACAGAATAATTTCAGACGCAACAGTTCAGCGCGCAGTTACGATTCAGGGAGAAATTCTCCACCATATGACCGACACGAAAGAAACTGTGTAAACTACCGACAAAACGACAGACCTGAATTCCATCAGAACTGGCGAGCTTTAAACAGAGCTGGGCCCTCTCGGCAAGGCGAATTTGTAGAAGTTAGGTCTCCAAATCCCAATAACGACGCGCGCCAACAAAGGGGCAGACAATGACTCGCACCGCAGGCAGCCGCGTGCGGCCGCTGGCTCAGGGAAAAATAACATAGACGCTAACCTTGAGAAAAATTCCAGTATTCATTACCGACGTATACTGCATGATAATTGTATTCCAGCCAAACTGTGAGTACTATGAAGAGTAAAGGATTGCACCACATTTCACATGCAAAACCGTTTATTGAAAGATAATCTGCTTTTTAACTTTGTCATTGCCATAAGACTTTTCACTTTACATTACTAGTGTGCTTGTCAGACTTAGAATCTGTTAACATGCAACAATGTTTGAAGTTAAATATCCAGTCAAGAACCAAGAGAACTTATTGAAACAGAAATGACGAATGCATTGTTATAGTGAACAGACGTTTCAGTGTTATTGTGTGTGTACATTCTTGCTTGTTAGTTGCACGATTATGGAACGACTATCAGGCTTACATACTTAGGACACATACTGGTACTGCTAATGAGATTTTAATGCAACATTTTGGTTTACTTGAAAATACATTCTGGGTTTAATGTACTTTCTGTGAGATACCAGACAACACAGTGGTTAGTTTAAGTGACAACTACACAGTGTTATCACGACGCTACTAATGAGTGACAATTTACAATGTTGCTTTTGCGGTGTATCTGTTTTATATCTGCACAGTTTTCTGAATTCTTCTGGAAAGAAAAACAGGTTTTAGTAGTAACTTTTGTGGTATAGCAACAATGAGACAGCCTTTTTTGTGGCACAACATTACGTTACTGTACAGTACTTTCTTCATCACGCCAATAAGCATAATAACTACGATATCTATACGCAAAGCATTTCACTTTTGTTTATCATGAGGTAAGTACATTGACTTCTGCAGAACTTAGCTTTCGGAGGACGATAACTACGACACTTCCACAGAGATTATGTTACAAGACGAACAGTTTAGCGCTACAGTACACGTATTTGAGTGATCAATTTTATACTTAAAACATTTATTTTTAAAGATTTTTGAATTACAAAGAAAGTTTTCCGTGATACATTTCATTCCATTGCTGTAATCTGTAACACCTGAGGTTATAATTACATTAATCCTCAGGGGGGTACACGCCTACTTTGTGTACCATGTGTTTGGCAAGCACAAGGAACCCTAGCTAATATGGTATTTGCTTATACAACTTTTCACATCGGTACCATATTTCTCTAACACACAAATTACACAGCTATCCGATCATTTAACTGAGACAGACAAACATTTATTTTTACTACATCTGTGACACATGTTTACGCAATTATACAGTTGGATAACTTCACACTTATGAAACCGTATTTTGTCTGTACTTTGTAAGCTGTTCATATTTTTTCGGAACCATTGTGGTATTATGAGAGCTTTGAATGATGTATTTGGTATGAGATCATGATTTTTAAAGTACGTTTGAGGCAGATGACATTTTTGACATGAGCAGAGAATTTTTTTAGGCTTAGAAATTATTGGAGGAAGCTACGACGATTTTGAGATTTGACTGAAGTGTTATGATGTTATTATTACGATGACGATGTGTATTATGTTATTGAGGAATGTTTATTATGCTACGTATTTCTCATGATGAAATATTGAAGAAATGTCGACGAATATGTATATGTATAATGATGTAAGGAATAATGAGTAGTGTTTAAGGACTCTGATTTATGAAAAGGATGTTGGAAACCAAGAAACGTACTTTAAGAGTTATGAAATGTGTGTGTATATGCGTGAATGTATTACAATGCAGACGAAAATTTTATTTGGACACTTATATTTATAGGATTTTCTTTCTACAGATTTGCAACGCTAATTCTTGACCTGTGAAATATTTTTATGTGAGACTGTCACTGTAGCGGAAACTGCTGTCGTAAATATTTCGGTAAGAAAGCTAAGTGACCTTGATGTAATGCGTTGTGGCGCCCAGCTGGGCCAGCCCCCTGGAGAAAAAAAGCCATTAGGTGGAGAAAAAAAGAGGCCATTATCCTCGCTATCGACATTCCTTTGTAGAAAGCACCGCAAATACTACACGCTAATTACTTGGAAAGATACTTACATCTCCACACCTGATTATGACAAGCGTTTTTCTCGACAATTGAGAGAATTTTTACTGCCTTATGAAATGCCATATGGTTAATGAATGATGTTTCATGCCGTCCTTTGTACATATTTGCTCATTTTCTTTAATATCTAGTTTCTAGCTGCACTGCAGCATTGGTTAAAATAAAGTGTAATATATGTACTAATATAGTTATTTTATGCCTACAGATCCAGTCAATAAGAAATTTATGATCTACTCCCAAGAAAATGAGGGCACATAGACATTTCCCTTCACAGGAATTGCATAAATAATTTTTTTACGATTTGGTAACTTATCTGCTAGTGTAAGTTCTCGTGATGCATCACTCTAGTGTTAAGATGTGACATAGGTATTAGACATGGCCATTTTTAGTGTAATATTTTTTTCTGCTTGAGCTATGTCATGTTTAGATATCTGCTGTTTGCCAGGCATAGTGCTACTGAACTTTAATTTGTGTTACTCTGCTAAGCCAGATTTATTTTTTGTTTCCTGCGCATTGCTTCATATTAGTTGTAATGTTGAATTGCTTGGTAATTTAGATTTACTTTAGCTTGCTTTGCAATTTTCCAATTTTTTGGTCATTGCTGTTTGTGTTACTTATTTTGTGCTGCTGCATTGCCTCGTCCCTTAGTTTAATATCTGAGCTCAGTAGATTTAAGTTAGCTTAAGAGGGGGTAGACTATATAAGAACCTAACTATGGAGAATAGGGAAAGAATGCTTTGAAAGTTATATGAAAACGAATTGGGCCCAAATGAGTATTGTACAATCAGAAATAATTATTTTGAAAGAAATGTGAACAGAATACAGAAAGCATGCTTAGATAGAATTTTTTTGGTGGAAACAAAGGATGAAATAAGAGGAAAGATGTATGAAGTTTTGGGTTGGACTGCAGTACCAAATGTTACACTGAAAACGAACCCTATCCTTTCCTATTGGTGTTATCCCACTATGTGTTTGTGTACCCTTGTGTAGTTGTTTTCTTCCTGTCTCTGTGTAGTTTCATAGAATTTTTTCTTCTTTTAATATTAAGTTACATTCACTATGATGAGGAATACTGTTATCCTCGAATATAATTGGCATTAATAATATGTTATTTACTTTGCAAAGATGTTAGACATTATTAATTCCGTTCTGTTTAATGCTCATGTGTGAAGTTGATGTTTCAAAAGTTATTGTGATCTTTTATGTATGTACTCATGTCATAATTCCACTGATGTATATGTTTATTTCTATTCTGTTGTAAAGCCTGTACTACAAATGTTATCTGTATTGTTATGTTCTTTAATGATGTATTTTGTACCTTTGTAATTGTATTCTCATGTTATAAAATTGTACTTGACACCAGTTCATCATATTAAGTAATTTGTGAGTTACATTTCACTGCACACGTTTCTGTTGGTCATAGTATATGGACAATATGTGAGAAGTTGGGACTGTTAGTGTTTGCACGTGTGTTACTAATTCAGCAAGGGACTGGATAACAGCAAGGCTGGTTCTAAGGACAATTCCAAAAACTTTGTGAGTGCACAAGTGGTGGTTTATGGACTTGCTATGTTCTCCGCAAGACTCTTTGATGGTGAATGTGCACCTGCACAATCGCAACAGATGGCTGCTGGCCATTTCTACAAGGACTACAGTGGGTCTACATCTTTGATGATCCATCAATACCATTATTTCTACAAGGACTGCAGTGGGTCTGCCCCTCTGGTGGCCCACCAATACCGTAATCTCTACCAGGACTACAGTGGGTCTGCTCTGTGATGACCTACCAATATTCTTCAAAACGTCGAATGACTCTGCTGTGGGTTTGCTCTGTTGTGGCCCATTACTTGTCTGCATGTCGAGAGTCAGCACTGTCTTTCCGTTGGAAGGACAACACTACTTCTTCAAGACTGCATGGAAATCCACTATTTCCGTGAGCATTTCTTTTACTGCTCAGACTTTGAGAAAAACACTGCAATTGTACTGTAACAAATGATGAGGACTGTCTTTATGGACTGTGACAAAATTTTAGCTTTTGACCAACATTGTCTCAATAAGTGTGTGCATTTGATTTCTTTGTTATTGTAATTATGAAAAATTTTTTTCAAATCTGTATTGGCCACTGCCCAATCCAATTTGTAAAAATTTTTGTGGGGAGCATGGGGGCTATGTAAGTAGGCTGTTTAGGTTTTTTTATTGGCAACGTTACGTAGCGCTCAATATGAAAATCACTGGCTGTGCTGTGTGCAGTCTGTGGCTAGTTTGCATTGTTGCCTGCCATTGTAGTGTTGGGCAGCGGCAGCTGGATGTGAACAGCGCGTAGCGTTGCGCAGTTGGTGGTGAGACGCCAGCAGTGGTGGATGTGGGGAGAGATATGGCGGAGTTTTGAAATTTGTCATGAACTGCTATATTTATATATGATGATATCAAGGTAAATACATTGTTTGTTCTCTATTAATATCTTTCATTTGCTAACTATCCCTATCAGTAATTAGTGCCTTCAGTAGTTTGAATCTTTTATTTAGCTGGCAGTAGTGGCGCTCGCTGTATTGCAGTAGCTTGAGCAGCGAAGATTTTTGTGAGGTAAGTGATTTGTGAAAGGTATAGTTTAATGTTAGTCAGGGCCATTCTTTTGTAGGGAATTTTGAAAGTCAGATTGCGTTGCGCTAACAAAATATTGTGTGTCAGTTTAACCACAGTCATGTATTAATTGTTCAAAGGGGACGTTTCACAATGTATACCTTGGACCTTCACATTAACGATGAAACACAGAAATGGCGTCGGTATTAAATACAAAAGACCGAATGCCACCTTAAGTAACAAGAATTGAGGCTCTTCTTACAGTCGGTGCTTTGATCCTTTCCTGTGAGACCAGTATTAGTTTGCGATACACCACTGCAAGTTCAGTGTATTCCTTGGACATTCACATTGACGCTGAAACACTGAAATTACATCGGAATTAAATACAAAAGGCATAATGCCACCTTCAGTGCAAAAGGAGTGAGACTTCTTAGAGTCTGTGCTTTGAATCTTTCCTATGAGACCAGTATTAGATTCCGATACACCACTGCAGGTTCAATGTATTCCTTTTACATACACATTGACGATGAAACACTGAAATTACATCGGAATTAAATACAAAAGGCACAATAGCCACCTTAAGTGCAAAAGGAGTGAGACTTCTTAGAGTCTGTGCTTTGATCCTTTCCTATGAGTCCAGTATTAGTTTCCGATACACCACTGCAGGTTCAATGTATTCCTTGTACCTTCACATTGACGATGAAACACAGAAATCGCATCGGAATTAAATACAAAAGGCACAACGCCGCTTTAAGTACAAGAATTAAGACTCTACTTTCAGTCGGTGCTTTGATGCTTTCCTGTGAGACCAGTATTAGTTTCAGATACACCACTGCTGGTTTTGTGTATTCCTTGGACCTTCACATTGACGATGAAACACAAAAATCGAATCGGAATTAAATACAAAAGGCTCAACGCCGCCTTAAGTAGAAGAATTGAGACTCTTCTTACAGTCGGTGCTTTGATCCTTTCCTGTGAGATCAGTATTAGTTTCCGATACACCACTGCTGGTTCTATGTATTCCTTGGACATTCACATTGACGATGAAACACTGAAATGACATCGGATTTATATACAAAAGGCACAATGCCACCTTAAGTGCAAAAGGAGTGAGACTTCTTAGAGTCTGTGCTTTGATCATTTCCTATGAGACCAGTATTAGTTTCCGATACACCACTGCTGGTTCAATGTATTCCTTTTACTTACACATTGGCGATGAATCACTGAAATTACATCGGAATTAAATGCAAAAGGCACAATGCCGCCTTAAGTGCAAGAAGAGTGAGACTTCTTAGGGTCTGTGCTTTGATCCTTTCCTGTGAGACCAGTTATAGTTTCCGATACACCACTACAGGTTCAATGTATTCCTTGGACCTTCACATTAACGATGAAACACAGAAATCGCCTCGGAATTAACTACAAAAGGCACAATGCCGCCTTAAGTACAAGAATAGAGACTCTTCTTACAGTCGGTGCTTTGATCCTTTCCTGTGAGACCAGTATTAGTTTGCGATACACCACTGCAGGTTCAGTGTATTCCTTGGACATTCACATTGACGATGAAACACTGAAATTACATCGGAATTAAATACAAAAGGCACAATAGCCACCTTAAGGCAAAAGGAGTGAGACTTCTTAGAGTCTGTGCTTTGATCCTTTCCTATGAGTCCAGTATTAGTTTCCGATACACCACTGCAGGTTCAATGTATTCCTTGGACCTTCACATTGACGATGCAACACAGAAATCGCATCGGAATTAAATACAAAAGGCACAACGCCGCTTTAAGTACAAGAATTATGACTCTACTTACAGTCGGTGCTTTGATGCTTTCCTGTGAGACCAGTATTAGTTTCAGATACACCACTGCTGGTTTTGTGTATTCCTTGGACCTTTACATTGACGATGAAACACAAAAATCGAATCGGAATTAAATACAAAAGGCTCAACGCCGCCGTAAGTAGAAGAATTGAGACTCTTCTTACAGTCGGTGCTTTGATCCTTTCCTGTGAGACCAGTATTAGTTTCCGATACACCACTGCTGGTTCTATGTATTCCTTGGACATTCACATTGACGATGAAACACTGAAATTACATTGGAATTAAATACAAAAGACACAATGCCGCCTTAAATGCAAGAAGAGTGAGACTTCTTAGAGTCTGTGCTTTGATCCTTTCCTATGAGACCAGTATTAGTTTCCGATACACCACTGCAGGTTCAATGTATTCCTTGGACCTTCACATTGACGATGAAACACAGAAATCGCATCGGAATTAAATACAAAAGGCACAACGCCACTTGAAGTACAAGAATTAGGACTCTACTTACAGTCGGTGCTTTGATCCTTTCCTGTGAGACCAGTATTAGTTTCAGATACACCACTGCTGGATTTATGTATTCCTTGGACCTTCACATTGACAATGAAACACTAAAATCGCAACGGAATTAAATACAAAAGGCTCAACGCCGCCTTAAGTAGAAGAATTGAGACTCTTCTTACAGTCGGCGCTTTGATCCTTTCCTGTGAGACCAGTATTAGTTTCCGATACACCACTGCTGGTTCTATGTATTCCTTGGACATTCACATTGATGATGAAACACTGAAATGACATCGGATTTAAATACAAAAGGCACAATGCCACCTTAAGTGCAAAAGGGGTGAGACTTCTTAGAGTCTGTGCTTTGATCCTTTCCTATGAGACCAGTTTTAGTTTCCGATACACCGCGGCAGGTTCAATGTATTCCTTGGACCTTCACATTGACGATGAAACACAGAAATCGCATCGGAATTAAATACAAAAGGCACAACGCCGTTTTAAGTACAAGAATTAAGACTCTACTTACAGTCGGTGCTTTGATCCTTTCCTGTGAGACCAGTATTAGTTTCAGATACACCACTGCTGGTTTAATGTATTCCTTGGACCGTCACATTGACGATGAAACAAAAAAATCACATCGGAATTAAATACAAAAGGCTCAACGCCGCCTTAAGTAGAAGAATTGAGACTCTTCTTACAGTCGGTGCGTTGATCCTTTCCTGTGATACCAGTATTAGTTTCCGATACGCCACTGCAGGTTCAATGTATTCCTAGGACATTCACATTGACGATGTACACTGAGATTACATCGGAATTAAATACAAAAGGCACAATGCCGCCTTAAATGCAAGAAGCGTGAGACTTCTTAGAGTCTGTGCTTTGATTCTTTCCTATGAGACCAGTATTAGTTTCCGATTCACCACTGCAGGTTCAATGTATTCTTTTACATACACATTGACGATGAAACACTGAAAATACATCGGATTTAAATACAAAAGCCACAATGCCGCCTTAAATGCAAGAAGAGTGAGACTTCTTAGAGTCTGAGCTTTGATCCTTTCCTATGAGACTGGTATTAGTTTCCGATACACCACTGCTGGTTCAATGTATTCCTTTTACTTACACATTGACGCTGAAACACTGAAATTACATCGGAATTAAATACAAAAGGCACAATGCCGCCTTAAATGCAAGAAGCGTGAGACTTCTTAGAGTCTGTGCTTTGATCCTTCCCTATGAGACCAGTATTAGTTTCCGATACAACACTGCAGGTTCAATGTATTCCTAGGACCTTCACATTGACGATGAAATACAGAAATCGCATCGGAATTAAATACAAAAGACACAACGCCGCTTTAAGTAGAAGAATTAAGACTCTACTTACTGTCGGTGCTTTGATCCTTTCCTGTGAGACCAGTATTTGTTTCAGATACACCACTGCGGGTTTTACGTATTCCTTGGACCTTCACTATGACGATGAAACACAGAAATCGCATCGGAATTAAATACAAAAGGCACAATGCCGCCTTAAGTACAAGAACAGAGACTCTTCTTACAGTCGGTGCTATGATCTCTTCCTGTGAGACCAGTATTAGTTTCCGATACACCACTCCAGATTCAATGTATTCCTTGGACATTCACATTGACGATGAAACACTGAAATTACATCGGAATTAAATACAAAAGGCACAATGCCGCCTTAAATGCAAGAAGAGTGAGACACCTTAGGGTCTGTGTTTTGATCCTTTCCTATGAGACCAGTATTAGTTTCCGATACACCACTGCAGGTTCAACGTATTCGTTTTACGTACACATTGTCAATGAAACACTGAAATTACATCGGAATTAAATAGAAATGGCACAATGCCGCCTTAAATGCTAGAAGAGTGAGACTTCTTAGAGTCTGTACTTTGATCCTTTCCTATGAGACCAGTATTAGTTTCCGATACTCCACTGCAGGTTCAATGTATTCCTTTTACATACACATTGACGATGAAACACTGAAATTACATCGGAATTAAATACAATATGCACAATGCCGCCTTAAGTGCAAGAAGAGTGAGACTGCTTAGAGTCAGTGCTTTGATCCTACCCTGTGAGATTAGTATTAGTTTCCGATACACCACTGCAGGTTCAATGGATTCCTTGGACCTTCACATTGACGATGAAACACAGAAATCGCATTGGAATTATATACAACAGGCACAACGCCACCTTAAGTACAAAAATTGAGACTCTTCCTACAGTCGGTGCTTTGATCCTTTCCAGTGAGACCAGTATTAGTTTCCGATACATCACTGCAGGTTCAATGTATTCCTTTTTCATACACATTGACGATGAAACACTGAAATTACATCGGAATTAAATACAAAAAGCATAATCCCGCCTTAAGTGCAAGAAGAATGAGACTTCTTAGAGTCAGTGCTTTGATCCTTTCCTGTGAGACCAGTATTCGTTTCCGATACACCACTGCTGGTTCTATGTATTCCTTGGACATTCATATTGACGATGAAACACTGAAATTACATCGGAATTAAATTCAAAAGGCACAATGCAGCCTTAAGTGCAAGAAGAGTGAGACTTCTTAGAGTCTGTGCTTTGATCCTTTCCTGTGAGACCAGTTTTAGTTTCCGATACACCACTGCAGGTTCAATGTATTGCATGGACCTTCACATTGAAGATGAAACACAGAAAACGCATCGGGATTAAATACAAAAGACACAACGCCGCCTTAAGTACAAGAATAGAGAAACTTCTTACAGTCGGTGCTTTGATCCTTTCCTGTGAGACCAGTATTAGTTTCCGATACACCACTGCAGGTTCAATGTATTCGTTTTACATACACATTGACGATGAAACACTGAAATGACATCGGAATTAAATACAAAAGCCACAATGCCGCCTTATATGCAAGAAGCGTGAGACTTCTTAGAGTCTGTGCTTTGATCCTTTCCTATGACACCAGTATTAGTTTCCGATACACCACTGCAGGTTCAATGTATTCCTTTTACGTACAAATTGACGATGAAACACTGAAATTACATTGGAATTAAATACAAAAGGCACAATGCCGCCCTAAATGCAAGAAGAGTGAGACTTCTTAGAGTCTGTGCTTTGATCCTTTCCTATGAGACCAGTATTAGCTTCTGGCACACCACTGCAGGTTCAATGTATTCCTTTTACATACACATTGACTATGAAATGCTGAAATTACATTGGAATTAAATTCAAAAGGCTCAATGCCGCCTTAAGTGCAAGATGAGCGAGACTTCTTAGAGTCTGTGCATCGATCCTTTGCTATGAGACCAGTATTAGTTTCCGATACACCACTGCAGGGTCAATATATTCCTTGGACCTTCACATTAACGATGAAACACAGAAATTGCATCACAATTAAATACAAAAGGCACAATGCCGCCTTAAGTACAAGAATAGAGACTCTTCTTACAGTCGGTGTTTGATCCTATCCTGTGAGACCAGTATTTGTTTCCGATACACCACTGCAGGTTCAATGTATTCCCTGGACATTCACATTGACGATGAAACACTGAAATTACATCGGAATTAAATACAAAAGGCACAATGCCGCCTTAAGAGCTAGATGAGTGAGACTTCTTAGAGCCTGTGCTTTGATCCTTTCCTATGAGACCAGTATTAGTTTCCGATACACCACTGCAGGTTCAATGTATTCCGTTTACATACACATTGACGATGAAACACTGAAATTACATCGGAATTAAATACAAAGGCACAATGCCGCCTTAAGTGCAAGAAGAGTGAGACTTCTTTGCGTCTGTGCTTTGATCCTTTCCTGTGAGACCAGTATTAGTTTCCGATACACCACTGCACGTTCAATGTATTCCTTGGACCTTCACATTGACGATGAAACACTGATATTACTTCGGAATTAAATACAAAAGGAACAATGCCGCCTTAAGTGCAAGATGAGTGCGACTTCTTAGAGTCTGTGCTTTGATCCTTTCCTATGAGACCAGTATTAGTTTCCGATACAACACAGCAGGTTCAATGTATTCCTTTTACATACACATTGACGATGAAACACTGAAATTACATCGGAATTAAATACAAAAGCCACAATTCCGCATTAAGTACAAGAATAGAGACTCTTCTTTCAGTCTGAGCTTTGATCCTTTTCTGTGAGACCAGTATTAGTTTCCGATACACCACTGCACGTTCAATGTATTCCTTGGACTTTCCCAATGACGAAGAAACACTGAAATTACTTCGGAATTAAATACAAAAGGCACAATGCCGCCTTAAGTGCAAGAAGAGTGAGACTTCTTAGAGTCTGTGTTTTGATCCTTTCCTATGAGACCAGTATTAATTTCCGATACACCACTGCAGGTTCAATGTATCCTTTTACATACACATTGACGATGAAACACTGAAATTACATCGGAATTAAGTACAAAAGGCACAATGCCGCCTTACGTGCAAGAAGGCTGAGACTTCTTAGAGTCTGTGATTTGATCCTTTCCTGTGAGACCAGTATTAGTTTCCGATACACCACTGCAGGTGCAATGTATTCCTTGAACATTCACATTGACGATGAAACACAGAAATCGCATCGGAATTAAATACAGAAGGCACAATGCCACCTTAAGTACAAGAATAGAGACTCTTCTTACAGTCGGTGCTTTGATCCTTTCCTGTGAGACCAGTATTAGTTTCCGATATACCACTGCTGGTTCAAAGTATTCCTTGGACCTTCACATTGACGATGAAACACAAAAATCGCATCGGAATTAAATACAAAAGGTTCAACGCCGCCTTAAGTAGAAGAATTGAAACTCTTCTTACAGTCGGTGCTTTGATCCTTACCTGTGAGACCAGTATTAGTTTCCGATACACCACTGCTGGATCTATGTATTCCTTGGACATTCACATTGACGATGAAACACTGAAATTACATCGGAATAAAATACAAAAGCCATAATCCCGCCTTAAGTGCAAGAAGAATGAGACTTCTTAGAGTCAGTGCTTTGATCCTTTCCTGTGAGACCAGTATTCGTTTCCGATACACCACTGCTGGTTCCATGTATTCCTTGGACATTCATATTGACGATGAAACACTGAAATTACATCGGAATTAAATTCAAAAGGCACAATGCAGCCTTAAGTGCAAGAAGAGTGAGACTTCTTAGAGTCTGTGCTTTGATCCTTTCCTGTGAGACCAGTTTTAGTTTCCGATACACCACTGCAGGTTCAATGTATTGCATGGACCTTCACATTGAAGATGAAACACAGAAAACGCATCGGGATTAAATACAAAAGACACAACGCCGCCTTAAGTACAAGAATAGAGACACTTCTTACAGTCGGTGCTTTGATCCTTTCCTGTGAGACCAGTATTAGTTTCCGATACACCACTCCAGATTCAATGTATTGCTTGGACATTCACATTGACGATGAAACACTGAAATTACATCGGAATTAAATACAAAAGCCACAATTCCGCCTTAAGTACAAGAATAGAGACTCTTCTTTCAGTCTGAGCTTTGATCCTTTCCTGTGAGACCAGTATTAGTTTCCGATACACCACTGCTGGTTCTATGTATTCCTTGGACATTCATATTGACGATGAAACACTGATATTACTTCGGAATTAAATACAAAAGGAACAATGCCGCCTTATGTGCAAGAAGAGTGAGACTTCTTAGAGTCAGTGCTTTGATCCTTTCCTGTGAGACCAGTATTAGTTTCCGATACACCACTGCAGGTTCAATGTATTGCTTGGACATTCACATTGACGATGAGACACTGAAATTACATCGGAATAAAATACAAAGGGCACAATGCCGCCATAAATGCAAGAAGAGTGAGACTTCTTAGAGTCAGTGCTTTGATCCATTCCTGTGAGACCAGTATTAGTTTCCGATACACCACTGCAGGTTCAATGTATTCCTTGGACATTCACATTGACGATGAAACACAGAAATCGCATCGGAATTAAATACAAAAGGCACAATGCCGCCTTAAGTACAAGAATAGAGACTCTTCTTACAGTCGGTGCTTTGAGCATTCCCTGTGAGACCAGTATTAGTAGCCGATACACCACTGCAAATTCAATGTATTACTTTTACCTTCACATTGAGGATGAAACACAGAAATCGCATCGGAATTAAATACAAAAGGCACTATGCCACCTTAAGTACAAGAACAGAGACTCTTCTTACAGTCGGTGCTATGATCTTTTCCTGTGAGACCAGTATTAGTTTCCGATACACCACTCCAGATTCAATGTATTCCTTGGACATTCACATTGACGATGAAACACTGAAATTACATCGGAATTCAATACAAAAGGCACAATGCCGCCTTAAATGCAAGAAGAGTGAGACACCTTAGGGTCTGTGTTTTGATCCTTTCCTATGAGACCGGTATTAGTTTCCGATACACCACTGCAGGTTCAACGTATTCGTTTTACGTACACATTGCCAATGAAACACTGAAATTACATCGGAATTAAATAGAAATGGCACAATGCCGCCTTAAATGCTAGAAGAGTGAGACTTCTTAGAGTCTGTACTTTGATCCTTTCCTATGAGACCAGTATTAGTTTCCGATACACCACTGCAGGTTCAATGTATTCCTTTTACATACACATTGACGATGAAACACTGAAATTACATCGGAATTAAATACAATATGCACAATGCCGCCTTATGTGCAAGAAGAGTGAGACTTTTTAGAGTCTGTGCTTTGATCATTTCCTGTGAGACCAGTATTCGTTTCCGACACACCACTGCTGGTTCTATGTATTCCTTGGACATTCATATTGACGATGAAACACTGAAATTACATCGGAATTAAATTCAAAAGGCACAATGCAGCCTTAAGTGCAAGAAGAGTGAGACTTCTTAGAGTCTGTGCTTTGATCCTTTCCTATGAGACCAGTATTAGCTTCTGGCACACCACTGCAGGTTCAATGTATTGCATGGACCTTCACATTGAAGATGAAACACAGAAAACGCATCGGGATTAAATACAAAAGACACAACGCCGCCTTAAGTACAAGAATAGAGACACTTCTTACAGTCGGTGCTTTGATCCTTTCCTGTGAGACCAGTATTAGTTTCCGATACACCACTGCAGGTTCAATGTATTCGTTTTACATACACATTGACGATGAAACACTGAAATGACATCGGAATTAAATACAAAAGCCACAATGCCGCCTTATATGCAAGAAGCGTGAGACTTCTTAGAGTCTGTGCTTTGATCCTTCCCTATGATACCAGTATTAGTTTCCGATACACCACTGCAGGTTCAATGTATTCCTTTTACGTACAAATTGACGATGA